>NW_006399777.1:17271097-17271826 GCF_000299155.1 Elephantulus edwardii | reverse complement strand
GGACTGGTCCTTGGAGAGGGACATCATGTTTGGGAGAGTAGAGGGACAGCGCAGGAGAGGAAGACCCTCTATGAGGTGGATTCATTCTGTGAGTGGAGTGGTGGGAATGAGTGTGTTTGAGACGGCGAGGTTGGCACAGGATAGAACGGTGTTTAGGGCTCTTGTACATAGGGTCGCTATGAGTCGAAAACGACTCGATGGCACATAACAACAACATAGATACAGATATTTCATTGGTTATATGTCTCTAGACAACCTTATGAAAGTGAATGACCAGTGAAACAGGCACTATCCTAGCTCCTTCAAGACTGGAAAGGGAAATCAGATGGTCATCCTCAGGTGATTGGTTACCTACTGCTATGAAGAGGGCTGCGGAGGGAAATGTAAGGGCTTGGAACAGAGGAAGCAGCCACAAGACGTCCTATGTGAGGGAAGTAAGAGGTAAGCTGGGCCCCAAGGATGAGCAGGAACTGATGAGAGGAAAAACATGGAAAGATGGCTTTCCAGGCTGAGGGGAAAGCTGGGCAAAGACTGAAGAGGTGAGGTACTACCTACAACTGAGGAGGAAAGGCTGATGCATCTTAAAAGAGATCAGGGAGGTCAACTGGGAATGTCTGGAAGACAGGCAAAGGGCAAAGCCAGAATCTGTGAATCGTGTCACAAGCAGGAAATAGGTTAGATCAATGGTGAGCCCAGTGATTGGCAATGACTTAGAGTTCAGGGTTAGAT
>NW_006399777.1:17268744-17270937 GCF_000299155.1 Elephantulus edwardii | reverse complement strand
AGAAACTGGTCTCAGGAAACTAACAGGCCTTTATTGCATGGACGCCAAGTGACCAGAAAGTGGAGAAAGTAAAAAATAGTGCAGGCACAATTAGGGGCAATTTCTTTTTATAGGGATCTTGGGGGAGGGGGCTAGGGAAGATGGTACCTCTTGGAATTTGGGGCTGATAATTAACTCAGGTCTGGGCTTTTGTAATTAGGCCCAGGGCCTTATCATGATTTAGTATTTATTATTTGGTCTGGTCTTTGTCCTGGCTTCCCTTGATACTATGAGGTTTCTCAGGGGGGTAATTAGTTCTGAAGGCAGCTGTTACAATCTTGACATCCTCCCTCCACACAGTAACAGCCTTGGGGGCCAAGGGACACCCCCTCCCAAACTTAGTTCCCATTCAGCAGAAGCCGCGTGAGATTTTGATGGTTCTGCCCATCAGAGAAAAGGCAGTCTCACATCCTGCCCACTGCTGGCTATTCGGGGACTTATTCAAGGAAAAGACGGAGCCGCTGTCTTCTGGGAGATTTCTGATCAGAGAGGAAAGGCTGCGCCCTGGAATGTAATGACCTCTGACCCTCGCCAGAAGCCAAGCCCCATTCTTTCCAGTCCAGAACCCTGGGGCCCAGGTGGGCGAGGCTCTGCATGGACAGGGCGGACCAGGAGTGTCCACTTCCTTTAGGATGATCCCCAAAGGGGCTTTGACCATCCCCAGGGCTTCCTTCATCCTCCCAGCATCCTTCCTTAATGTGGAGAGGAAGACCCCTGAGGCCAGGGTCAGCCACAAACACATGGCCCTAGAAAGACTGGTTCCCTTCTTCCTGGGCAGGGCTCTGCTGAAAGCCCTTGAAGCCAGTAGCCCTGGAGTGCCTTTTAGGAAACTTGGCCGTTGGTTTTGGAAACCACGCCTGCATTTGGAGGGAAGTAGCAAGGCGCTGGAAGGGAAGGGAGGAGGCTGTGAGGGGAACAGCAAGGTGACACCTTGAGGTGGGGACACACCGGTTTCAGAGGAGACTTTGAGCACATTTACTCTAAGATTCGAGCGGCAAAGTCAAAGACACAGAAACCAGAGCCCAAACCAGAAGTGCTTTCCAAACATGAGCTGATTCCCTTTCTCAGCTTTCTGTTGTTTGGAGGGAGATAAGCTGAGAAACCAGCCACGGAGGCATCTCAAAAGGCAGGCCTGCTCATTTGCTTCTGAAAAGACATGGTCTTAAAGATCCTTACGGAGTCGTTCTAATTTGCATGCACAAGGCCACTGTGAGTGGCTGGCGACAATGAATGCTAATGACCCTGAGGTGAGTCTGTGAGGACTTCCAGGGCAAAGCAAAGCTGTTGGCAAATCAGGCTGCTCAGCTCCAGGACAGTAGAGGAGGGAACGGGAACACTGGGTCTGATGAAGATCTCTTCAGAAAGTGCCCTTCATTCTTTCTCCCATGTGAACTGAGGACTCCAGACTCCCCTGGCAGGTCAAAATCTGGGCTTCCTTTTGAGAATCTTCCCCAAGTGCAGGAGACATGCACATTCCAGAAATTCCGAAGTCTCTTTGGGAGTGTCCAAGGGCTCCCGTTTATTCAACCTGAGATGTCAGTGTAGAGGGATTAGTTGTTGTTGTTGTTGTTGTTGTTGGGTGCCCTCGAGTTGAGCACGACTCATAGTGACTCTGAACAACCCATCTGAACCCTGTCATATCTTGTCATCTCAACATCTCCATCACTCTAGCGCCCATTGCTGAAGTCACCATGTCTGTCCATCTCACTGGGGGTCTTCCTCTCTGTTGCTGATTCTCCAGCTTTCCAAGAATGATGTTCCTTTCAGAGAAATAGCCTCATCAAGCTGCATGTCCAGAGTTTTGGAGAAATGACACTCCCCATCTTTGTCTCCCAGGAGCGCTCTGACTGCCCTTTCTCCAAGACATATCTGTTCTTTCAGACATTTAGGACTCTTTTCCAGTTAGTATTAGACCAAAAGATTAGAACAAGGCACCAATTCCTCCCAGGCGATTCCCACAAACCTCAGTGACTCTTGCACAGTCCTTTAGGGGCTATCAGACCTTAGGACACAGCCTGGATTTCATTCCCAGTAGGACCCAATGTGTGACTTGCAGTGGTATCTCAATGCGTAAATTTGGGAAATGAACTGAATGACCTCCCAGTACATGCTTTAACCCAAGCCACCACCTTCTCTCTAACAACCAGTGTAGCC
>NW_006399777.1:17266963-17268373 GCF_000299155.1 Elephantulus edwardii | reverse complement strand
CCTTCCTCCACTGGAAAGAAAATGATTGTTGTTGTGTACCGTTGAGTCAGAACTGACCCATAGCGATTTTCAGAGGTAGTAAATTTTACATGAGGCGACTGCTGCTCTCTTTCTCTCATGGAGCAGCTGATCGATTTGAACCGTATCCCTTTGGATTGGCCGCTCAACTCCTTACCATTAACAACACAGAGTTGATGATCAGGAAGCCTGGAAAGGGGACCTTGGAAAAGACACCTCTCTCAGCTTCAGTTTCCCCAGCCATACAACGAAGGACCTCACCTTAGAGATGGCTCCAGTGGCCTTTTGGCTTCAAAATTCTGACACACAAATCTGAAGACACAATTCCAAGAATGGGACTGCCTACATTGACTCTGAATTGAAGGAGAAGAGAGAAAGGTGGTAAATGTCTTTCATGCTCCAAACTCCATCAGGCCCCATCCCATCCACACCGCCTGAGGCTCTGTCTGAGGACTTTCCCAGAAACCGAGGAGAGGAAGGGAGTCCTTCTTGGATGCTTGGTCTGCCATCCTTTTCTGGGTCTATCATAAAGCCTGATGGTGTGCTGAGCACGTGAACAGCTGTCCAACCACGTTTAAGGGGCCCTGTGAGCAGTAAGCACTAGGAGTGTGTCTGGCCCTCAATTTTAAAGGAAGGAGGATTAACTGACTGCAGGGAAGAACTATTCTTTTAAGAACTTTAAAGCCAGTTGTCATTCCGCGGCCTATACTGTGTCCTCCACTCCCTTATTGCTTGTTCTCTGGGGGACAGTGGCCCTGTCCCTCAAAAGTCCGAGGATACTTTCTCTGCTCTCCACACCCTCCGCCCCAATCCCACCACTGCCCTCTCAGTTCTAATCAGCAGCGCTTCGGCTGAATTCTCCACCTTGGACGTGTGCCCGGGAGTTTCTGGAAGGATCCAACAATGCAAACAGATTGCTTTCTTTATGATTATTTGGGGCTTAAACTCCTGGCCCCGCAGCGTCAGGATTAGGGGGATCTTTTTTAGCACAAGAGGTCATTGATTCTTGCTGCTTACTCTCTGAATCAATCGTATCTGTCTTCACTCCAATTTGTGGATCCTCCTCTTGAGGGACCCCACACGCACCCCCGACCCCAGCTCTCCACAGATACCTCCTGCCTCTCCCCGGCTTTGTCTGATGGAGCTCAAAGGCCCCATGGCTTGAATCCCACTCGCTCTGCTCTATGACCACCTCCCAATTCATAACCTGCATCTCTGGCTCCAACTTGCATCCCAAGAGACTTCAGTGATCTGCCAACACATGGGTTGATTGGTTTTTTAAAAAGTATTTTTCTGGCACACTCACATTTATTGTGGCTTTGTTTGCAATAGCAAAGAGCTGGAAACAACCCAAGTGCTCATCAACAAACAAATGGATAGAGAAGCTCTGGT
>NW_006399777.1:17252065-17266260 GCF_000299155.1 Elephantulus edwardii | reverse complement strand
TTTTAAAGATAAAAAATGGTTTTCTATCTATAAAGCTGTAATAAAAACAACACACCCATTCAAATAATATTACACACAAATTTTAGCATATTGAAAATGACCAACACATTCCTCTGGGACACTGCATTGATTGGATGATTTTTTTTTTACAGGTGTTTGAATAGAACTTTTGCTTAATTAACGATAGACCTGAGAGTATAAGGGGAACTGATCTTAAAAAAAAATTAAAGTTCTCATCTCTCTCAAGAGTACTCAAACTAATGGGAGATTTTTCTCCATATGACCCAGGGGTTTGGAGATAACTGCACACAAACAATATGGTGGTAGTTCTCAGCTGGGAGCAATTTTAGCCCTCTTCTCCACAGGGCATATTTGATAACATCTCCAGCCTTGTTTAGTTGTTATAGCTGAGGGTGGAGGGGGCTGCTTCTGGTGGCTAGTGAGTATATATGAGGGGTGTTGTAAAGCGACCTGCAATGCCCAGGACAGCCCTGACAACCAAGAATTACTCCAGTGTCAATAGTGCCAAGATGAACTTCTGGTTTGACATATTGCTTTTCTTAGACTGTGGTTGAACTGATTCTCAGAGAGACTTACAAAGCTGTTACTGAAACCCCTAATTCTGGATTTTAAGCAGTTACTCAAATAAAGAGCCCTGTTAATAGAGTAATTAAAGAATTCACTGCTCACCAAAACGTTATTGTGCACCATCGATTCGGAATGCACCCCTAGCTGGCTGTCCAGTCGGTTTTCAGAGGCAGTAGATCTCCTGGGTGGAGGTTGCCTGTCCGTCTACACAGCAGCTGGTTCATTAGAGCTGCATGCCTTTAGGTTCTTACCACTAGGCCACCAGCACTCCCGAGCAAAAGCCAAAAGGTGGGAAGTTCAAACCCAGCTCCACAGGATAAAGACATGGCCGTCTGCTTCCTAAAGATTTACAGCTTCTGAAACCTTCTAGTCATCCAGGACCACTATCAACTGAAAACAGGTTTGACATTAACCAGTGTGTGTGTGTGTGTGTGTGTGTGTGTGTGTGTGTGTGTGTGTGTGTAAGATAGAGAGATAGGCACACAGACGGACAAACCGAGACACGGAGAAAGAGCTCCAGGGTAATATGTGTGTTCTGAGCCAGTCTGGGCTCTATCACAGTAATTGGAATGGTCCCTGGTGCAAAGTAGGTGCTCATTAAATATTCACCAGATGAAAGGGAGATTTCTTCTCGGCCTCCGAGGAGCTGCGGGTTCTCCTAGAACTTTGAAACCTGCCAAGGGCATAAAGGCGTGTTGGGCTGTCCAGGCCGTGTCTTGGCATCACTTGGTCGGGAAGCACTTGTTTGTAATAACCTGTCTTTCTTGGTCAGTCTATCACTGCGCACATAAGGAGGTCCTGCACACCTGCGCACAGTGACGGACTCCGCCTCACAGGACACAGCTCCCTCCTGAAGGTCAGGGAGTGGGTCAGTCTCCACATCCTGGGACCCAGCCCCCACCTGGATCTTCAAAATCCTTGTCTCCAAGGAGCAGCCTGGTTTCACCCTCTGCAGGACAGACCTGTTTGCTCTCTTGGTGATCTATGCGATAGTCAATATTTTTCTCCAGTGAGAACTGGAGTGACCAGTATGGTGGCCAAGGTTCAAGGTGGCAGGTTTAGCTCACGGTCTTGGCTGTGCTAGACCACAGACTGTCCTAATCATCCTTGAATCCTTAGAGTGAGTCTGTGAATGCTTGTTGATGGTCCCTGCACCATAATGCCAGGATATCCAATACTACCACGTGCTGCCCTGAGCAAGGGCCGATGTCACCCTCAAACCAATTTCACTGGCTCTCACCCTGGACATTTGGCTTTGGGGTGTTCGATACAGCTCAATCTCTTTAAAGCTGAGTTCTTCAATTCTAAAAGGGTAATAATAATAATAATAATATAATCAGTTGTCTTATTTTGGCAGTTGTATTAAAAGAACACAGCAAGTCATCAATAAATGCTAGCCCTTTTCATAGGAGGGGGGAGCTCGGGTAGACTAGTGGTAAGGAGTTGTGCTGCCAGCTCAAAGGTATGTGGTTCAAATCCTCAAGTTGCTCTGCTGGAAAAAGATGGACAGTCAACTCCCATGTGGTTTACAGCCTCTGGAAACTCAATGGGAGGTCAGCTATGTATCAGTTTTGACTCAGTGGTGCCCATGAATGGTGCAAACAGCTAAGCTCTTAGCTATTAGCTATAAGGTTGCCAGTTGGAATTGACCTGGAGACTCCTTTAAAGAAAGACTTGAGAGTTTAATTATGAAAGTGTGAAAGGTGACGGCCATTGACTACTTTGCCACATATGATGAGGTCACTGCAAGAAGGAGCCACTTCAACAAGCATCTGGTTTTTATTTCATTATCATCATCATCATCATCATCATCATCTTATTCCAGCCACGTGCAAGAGGCTGCAAAACAGAACTGGCCACAGCTCGGTACCTGTTTATTCTCTAATTAGTGGATCCTTGTCCACTTTCATAGTCCATAGCCCTGACATGTATTCCTTTTTTTTTAATTATTATTAATTTTTTTTTTAAATAAGCCAAGTCCTTTTAATTCTGGTTCAGCAGTTGGGGTTCCCTCCCCCCTTTCTCCATACAATATGGCATCCTAGTTACATCAAAACAATTTTTTAGCAGTTTTAAATTAAATTAAATTTAATTTTTTAATTTAATTTAGTGGGGCTAAATAAACTCAAATTGTTGCCCTCAACAATTTTAAATTAAATTAAATTTAGCAGTTTTAAATTAAAATTATTATTAATTTTAATGAAAGTTTACAAAGACTCAGGGTTTCCAGTCATTCATTGTTGCACTTTTCTCCCTATCCAACCTCTCCCTCCCAATTCACTCTTCTCCTTAAAAAGTAAAAGAAAAACTCTTTTATTGTTATGCAGTCCCTCCTCCCAAGTCCACTCCACCATGCAGCCTTTGTTCTGGACTCCTATCATGACAATAATACCCAATTATATATCCCTTCTAAACAGTCCTCTCCCTCATCTGTTTCAATGCAGTATACATAACTTATCCACTCATACTCAGTCTCCCCCCAACCTCAATGTCAGTCCCATTTTACAACAGTGGCACTATACAATATTTGTCCTTTTGTGACTGAGATATATCGTTCAGTATAATGTCCTCCAGGCTCACCCATTTTGTATAATATTTCATGAGTTCCTTGTTTTTCAATGCAGCGTAGTATTCCATTGTGTGAATATACCAGAGCTTCTCTATTCATTTGTTTGTTGATGGGCACTTGGGTTGTTTCCAGCTCTTTGCTATTGAGAACAAAGCCACAACAAACATGGGTGTGCATATATCTGCTTGGGTGGCAGTTATGGTGTCTTTAAGGCAAATTCCTAGTAATGAAATTACAGGGTCAAATGGTATTTCTATTTGCAACTTTTTGAGAAAGCACCGTACTGCCTTCCATAGTGTTTGCACCATTTTACACTTCTACCAACAGACGGGTATTCTTTAAGGACTCAGGAGTGGTCAGTGTTCTCAGACAGCTCTGCTAAGTGGTCAGGAAAAAGCCTCAAGGTGTATTGTCCACACACAGAAACTCAAGGATCTACCCTTTCCCCAAATTATATAGTGTCTCCGCCCCCCCCCCCCCCCCCAAGCTAGGCTGTGCCTGGGAGCAGGCAGATACTACAGGCTCACCCTGACCTCTGACATTTAGGGGAGGAGTCTTCCTCATCCCTCCCAGAAGCTATTCAATTTGTAGAGGACTTAGGGGCGCCGGAGAGGGATGTTCCAGTCAGGACATCCAAGGGGAAGGGGAACTGTTTACATTACAGCCAGCTCTATTGTTCCAGAGGACACCGGGTTCATATTCCCCATGATAATGCAGGAATGGGCAGAATGTTCTAGGCTTGGAGTGGAAGCCAACCTATTTATTTAGGCTGTTAGTATAAAGTAAAAGTCCTCACTTGATAGCACTTTTACCAAAAACATGACACAAACTCACTGCAGTCAAACTGACTCTTCACTGGGTTTCTGAGGTTTTGTGGGAGGAGACACCCCGTCTTTCTCCCTTGGAGCAGGAGGTCCATTCAAATGGAGAACTATTTTATTTTGCTTGCAGTCAAACAAAATGCAAGTGGCCCCCAGGCTACTTAAATTAGCCACCTAGCAGAGTTATCTCCACAGTCAACACCCTTGGTGCTAGCAGTCAAGAGATCAAAAGACCAGTTGCGTTGGGAAAATCTGCTGTCCAGGACCTCTCCCGAGTACTAAAGAGCAATGGTGTCAGTTTAAAGACTAAGGTGTGCCTGATCCAAGTCATGGACCTCTCAATAATTGCTCATTATGCATTGGAAAGTTGAACAATGACTAAGGACAACAGAAGAAGAATGGATGCCTTTGAGTTGTGGTGTTGGGAAAGAGTACTGAATAGCCCATGGGCTGTCAAGAGAACAAATAGGTCCATCCTGGGGAAAGTGCAACTGGAATGATCCTTGGAGATAAGGATAGTGAAAGTCTCACATATTGGGGAATGTTGTGAGTAGGGACCAGTCTTTAGAGAAAGGCATCATAAGAGGGAAAGTGGAGGTATAGTGTAAGAGAGGAAGACTCTCAACAAGTTGGATTGTCAGAGTGACTGTAACAATGGGCTTATGTGTATCAGGGATGGAGAGACGTCACAGGATAGGACAAGGGGCAGGTCTGTTGTTCACAGAGTTCCTATGAGTTAGACAACTCGGAGGCACTTAACATCTTCCAATACCAAATGTGTGGTTTGGCTGTACTATAACTCCAGGTGGTGCAGCATTTAACTGAAAGGCTGGAGTTTTAAGCCCTCTCTATAGAAGACAGTTTTGGGGCTGAAGGTCACCGCATTGACAATTTAGAAAGCACATTTCTGTTCTGACAAGTATGGCCTTGCCACACCTCAGGATCAGCTCGGTGACAACTGGGTAAAGACATTTGGCTGTGCGTGCTAGAGACGGTGTTCCCGAAGAACAGGCTCCCTCAGGCTGCGTGTGTCAAAAAAGCAGTCCCAGGGGACCCCCTCCTCAGCAGGAGGTCTTCCAGAGAAGCTACACCGCAAAGAAGGCAGCATAGCTCACAGTGTGTGTCAAGGAAAGAAGCCAAGTCCATTGTGAAGAAGGGTGGATTTGTTGCAGAGAAATTCTTGAAGAGGAACTGGCCTCCCTCTTCCCACAGCCTTCTCCACTCAGTCTCCCAGATGTTGGCTGTTGATGATAAAAACCTTAGGGTTATACAGATGCCGAAGAGCTGTGGTTAACCGAGCTCTTGGCTGCAAACTGAACAGTCAATTAGTGTCCGAACCCACCCACCAGTTCTGTGGGAGAAAAGTCCTGTCTATTCCCATAAACATTACAGCCCAGGGGTCCCTAATTAACTCCACACATTGACGGCATGTTGATCCCCTTCGGATCCTCACACCCAGCACCCCACCCATCAACGAGTCTTCACCTAATTCATCGACAATGTGTTAGATCAGCAACGGAGCTAATGACATTGACAGTCCTCACTGGCTGTCCCTTCAGTGACCATCCAGACGGGGATCACTGTCCCCAGTGCAGGCATTTTCTCATGCCTGGTTCTCTACTGCAACCTCCTCCTGGCCATGTTTCAGCCTTTGTCCTTGCCTGGTCTAGTCTCCATACAGCTGCAAGGCAATCATGTAAAAATCTATATTCTGGGGGAGAGGTGGGCAGGGAGAAAAATGCAACAATGAATGAGTGGAAATCCAAAATCTCTGTAAATGTTCATTAAAATTAATAAAATACTTTTTTAAAAAAATCTGTAAGTCCACATTCTTTTCAGATACTCCAAAATTATAGGACTCTTCTGAGGAGGACCTGAAACACTTGCTGCAGAAGGTCAAGGACTGCAGCCTCCAATATGAATTGAGGCTCAATATCAAGAAAACAAAGATTCTTACCACCGGGCCAACTGGCAGCATCAGGATGGATGGTGAAGAGATTGAGATTGTTCACAGCTTTAGTTTGCTCAGCTCCACAGTCAACACTCTTGGCACCAGCAGCCAGGAAATTAAAAGACATATTGTGATGGGAAAGTCTGCTGTTAGGGACCTCTCCAAAGTATTGAAGAGCAATGGTGTCGCTCTGGGAGGATAAAAGGAGAATCGATGCCTTTGAGCTGTGATGTTGGAGAAAAGTATTGAATAAACCATGGACTGCTAGGGAAACAAACAGGTTCATCCTAGAGAGGGTGAAACAAGGCTGCTCTTTGGAGGCAAGCATTCTAAAGCTTTGTCTGGCATACTTTGGACATATTGCATGGAGGGGTCAATCTTTAGAGAAGGACATCATGCTTGGGAGGGTGGAGGAACAGCGCAGGAGAGGAAGACCCTCTATATAAGGTGGATTGATTCAGTGACTGGGGTAATGGTGGTAGATGTGTCAGAGATGGTGAGATTGGCACAGGACAGAGCAGGGTTTAGGCCTGTTGTACATAGAGTCACTATGAGTCGCAGGCAACTCGATGGCATATAATAACAACAACAACTTCTGATATCACACAAGGTAAAAGTCAAGGACCCTCTGGGGTTTACATAACCTTACTCTCCCCATCCTATCTGCCTACATGACCCCTCAAACCTTATGTTCTGTCCTGGCCCCCTCCTCACCCCTCTCCACATTCTCTGAGCTTCTTGACCTTTTCTGGACTCTGTCCACCCTCCAGCCACTGCCCACACATCTGTCTGACAGGCTCTGCTCCTGGAGGGAGTCATGTCATCTTCAATTCTTTCTCACCTCTGCTCAGATACCCTCTTATCAAAGAACCCTTCCCTGGCCATCCTGACCAAGCAGTAGTGTCCACCCCGTAGCCACACCCTAGTGACTCCTATTGTTTTTCTTCCTCACGTTGCTGGCATACGTGTTTATTGCCTGTCTCTCTCCAGAGAATAACAGCTCCTCAAGGCTGGACATTGTTCTGTTCACAGCTGTTTCCCCAGAGGCCAGTGTTTGTGGAAGACTCATTGACTCTCTGTTGAGTAAATGATGAATAAGTGAATGGATGCTGAGAAGGCAGCTTCAGACAGACATGCTCCCCCACACGTAACTGACTTCCACCCCAGGCAACTAGTCGACAGCTCAGCCCCTGGGGACGGTGGGGACTTTCCGAGCCAGACCCATGTCTACCGCTGGCTTCTTCACTCTTAGGTGCCCATCAACACGTCTTGAGATTGTCGGCTCCTTCACTCTGAGAAGCAGGAGAGCCATCAGTCAAGTAAAATTTGTTGTTATGTACTGTCGAGTCATTTGCGACTCATAGCGACGTTATGTACAACAGCCCTAAACCCTGCTCTGTCCTGTGCCAATCACACTGTCTCCGACACACCCATCCCAATCACCCCAGTCACTGAATCAATCCACCTCATAGAGGGTCTTCTCCTCCTGCGCTGTCCCTCCACCCTCCCAAGCATGGTGTTCCTCTCCAAGGACCGGTCTCTCCTTACAACATGTCCAAAGTATGTCAGATGAAGCCTCAGAATCCTTGCCTCCAAGGAGCAGCCTGTTTTAACCCTCTCCAGGATGAACCTGTTTGTTTTCCTAGCAGTCCATGGTACCCTCAATACTCTTCTCCAGCATCACAGCTCAAAGGTAAAATTCAACAAGATAAAAAATAGCATTGCTGAGGGGTCGCTGCTCAGAGATGGCGTGCTCATTGCCAAAGAAGCATAGACTCTGTGACTGGGCCCCAGACTCCCTCAGTCCTCTGTTTTCAGGTGCCACTGAAAGCCATTAGACCCCGGTGAAGGGTCCTTGAGTAGCATAAATAATTTACACTTATTGTTAACCTGATGGTTGGTGATGGGGACCCAATGGTAGCCAGTAGATAAAATTAGTAACCTGCTTCTGTTAAGATTACAGAAATGACAAGAGTCCAGAATAAGAGCTGTATAATAAAGTAGCCTGGAGAGGGCGGGGGCGGGGGGGGGGAGTGACACAGACTGTATAACAATGAAAGAACTTTTTTCCCAAAGGAAAAAGCAATTGGGGGGGAGGGGGCGGGGGTCAGGGAGGAAACTGTGCAACAATGAACGATTGGAAACCCAAGTTCTTTATACACTTTCATTAAAAAAAAAAAGATTACAGAAAATACACAACAGCCAACCCAATGAGGCAGTTCTACTCTGACAGCATGGGGCCACAGTGAGTCAGAAGCAAATCAATGGCACCAAAACCAACAATGACACATGACCCAAACCAAAAACCAAACCCGTGGCCATTGAGTCAATCCTAATACCTAGTGGACGAGAGAGAACTGCGTGTCCCCCCCCCCCCCGCCCCCAGGGCTTCTGTGATTGTAAATCTTCATAGACACAAACGGACACATGTTTCTCTGGTGGAGCCATTGAAGGGTCCACTTTTCCTGTTAGCAGCCAAGGGTTTTAACCTTGGTGCCACCAGGGATCCTTGGCCACACGTCCAGGTGAGGCCACATTATGGCAACTGTTGATACCAATATTATGATTAAGGTAAAGCTGGGCTAGTAAAACTAGGAAACTCTTGGTGAACTTGGTGGGTCAGGGTGGCCAGAAGGGGAGGACTCGGACATGTACCCACAACCTTGATGAGTGCTGATGGGCTTGAGGAGGTAACAGGCAGAAGAAATGGCCAGAGCCAGGGGCGGGAAGCTGGGAAACAACTGCCTAAATTGGCTGGAAGATGGGATTCCTGCTGGAGTGAGAGGAGAGGCAGAGATGGTTCTCAAACGCTTATTGCGTTCCAGGACCACCACTTAGATGCTACAAGATGGATAAGGCTTGATTTCTCCCACCCTGTTCACCTTGAAGAAGGGCAGTAGATCTCGGGACATTCTTGAATTGCCAACATCTCTCTCTCTCCCTGTCTGTCCCTCCCTCCCTCTCTCTCTTCCTCCCTCTATTCCCCATCTATCTATCCCTCCCTCCCCCTCCAGCTATCTATCATCTATCTATTATCTATAATCTATCAATCATCTATCTATCATCTATCTATCTATCTATCTATTATCTCTCTCCAAATACCCATATATCTATCTATCTATCATCTATCTATTATCTATAATCTATCAATCATCTATCTATCTATTATCTCTCTCCAAATACCCATATATCTATCTATATCTATCTATCTAATCATCATCATCATCATCATCTCTCTCCAACCATCCATATGTATGTCTGTCTATCATCTCTCTCTCTCTCCACCACCCTACACTATAGAGCAAGATATATTGGTATGAATGAGGTGGCTAAAGGGTCCTTGACAAGTCTTTTCATTGATTTACATTTAATTATTCATATACCTTGTAGTTCATCCATGTGCATTGTTTTGTTGTTGTTGTTGTTGTATTTATGTGCATCGTGTGTTGTACACACACTCCTACACGTTGTGCTTTATGTATGAATTACTATTGATCTATGCCCTTCATCACTCCAGTGCATCAAGTCCCCACACGTCATCCGTTGCCTCACCCATCAGTCTCCTCATCCTGCTATCCTGGTTATTTCCTCTCCTCCCTCATTTATCCCGCTCCCTTTTTCTCCTACCCTTTCTCCCTTCCCTTTTGAACAGTTGCGCATATCCTGTTCCTATTTCCCATAAGCCTCGTTGCCTTTATGCCTTGACAAATCTTTGAAGCTCAGTTTTCCCCCCAACAGAAAACAGCAGTGAAGCATGAAGGCGCATTGCAGACAGCATCCGTTTCTGCAGTTCCTATGAGCCAGCCCCCTCCCTGGAACAATTCCCAACCAATAGGTCCTGTTCCTTCCAAAGAAAGTGGTCGACTAATCCCACTCCACCAAAACCACTTAGAAACTTCGAAGCTATGTGTTCAACGAGGAGCATGGAAGGCAGGGTACAGAGTAGAGTCTAAGTAGGCTGCTGTTTGTGACACAAAAACATAATCATAATAGAACACTTCATATGAAAGATAGGAAGCATCATCACAGCAGAACAGTCCATATGTATGACATAAAGCATTATCATAACAGAATGTAGTTGTTGCTGTTATGAACCTCCAGTCAAAGAGGACCCATAGTTTACCCTCCAGCGGGTTTTCAGAATCATAAATCACATGGGAGAAAATTGCCCATCTTTCTCTCATAGGGAAGCTGATGGATTCGAACTGCATGCCTTCTGGGTGGCAGAAAAGCTCCTTATCTCTAGGCCACCAGATCTCTCTCTGTGCATGTAGTTCATATGTATGAAATAAAACATTATCATACAAAACTACTATGAGATATCATCTCACCCCTGTAAAAAATAGCAAAATTTAACAACAGCAAACAACCAATGCTGACGAGGTTGTGGAGAAACCGGAACCCTTATTCACCGTTAGTGGGAGTATAAAATGGTGCAACCACCATGGAAGGCAGTATGGTGCTCTCTCAGAAAGTTGGAAGTAGAAATACCATTTGACCCAGCAATCCCACAATTGGGAATATGCCCTAAAGAAACCAGAACTGCCACTCAAGCAGATATATGCACACCCATGTTCATTGCTGCTTTGTTAAAAATAGCAAAGAGTTGGAAATAGCCCAAATGTCCATCAACAAATGCATGGACAGAGAAGCTGTGGTATATTTACACAATGGAATACTATGCTGCATTGAAAAACAAGGAACTCATGAAATATTATTCAAAATGGGTGACCATAGAGGACATTATGCTGAGTGAAATTTCTCAGTCACAAAAGGACAAATACTGCATGGTGCCATTGTTGTAAAACGGCACTGATATCAGGGTTGGGGGGGAGACTGAGAAAGATGGGATAAATAATATATACTGTATTGAAACAGATGAGGAAGAAAACTGTTTAAAAGGGATATATGATTAGGTATTATTGTCAGGAGTATTATGGTATTATGACAGGGGTCCAGAACGAAGGCTGCATAGTGGAGTGGACTTGTGGGGAGGGGTTGCATAACAATGAAAAACTTTTACTTTTCAAAGATTAGAGTGAACTACAGGGGGAGGGGAGGCCAGGGAGAAAAGTGCAATGAATAAATGAATGAATGGAAATCCAAAGTCTCTATAAACTTTAATTAAAATTAATTTTAAAAAGGAAAAAGGGGGGAAAAAGGTGTAGACGTTAAATCTAGAAGGAATCAGACACCAGCAGGGTAGGATAGGTGGCAGAAGTGGGATAGAGACCTTATGATTATCTTAGAAACACATTTAATTTTGTTCCAAGTTAACCCACATGCGTAATTAATTAATACAAAAGGTTGTTTTCATTCCTAGGCTCTGAAGCCCAGACCAGCATCTCCACGAGCAAGTCCCTCAACTTGGTGTCGTCTTCACAATCGAGCGCTCACGGGCCGGGAGGCATATATGCCGGAGCCCATGAAGGGAAGCGGCCGGGAAGCTGGACCACAGCTGAGCTGCTCCCAGATCTATGGTCCGGGGAGGTGAGGTGATGCCTGGGTATTTGTTCTGCTGGACCATCAAGGGCCTGATCTAGGTCTGCTGCCCACCTTCACCTCCATCAAGGTGACAACAGGAGGGTCCTACAGCTCAGAGTGGACATTCTGCTCTCACCTGGCATCACTCCATCCGGGGGGTCCCCAGTGAGATTCCTTCATTCACCAGAGGAACTGGGTTCTGCTCACTCGAGAGTTCACAGAGAGTGGTCAAGAGGTTCCCTAGATGCACTTGAAGCTTCCAGAAGCAAATACAAGCATAGTGAGCAGTCAGATCAAAGGAAGTGTGGGGTTAAATAAAGGGCTGCACTCGTTTCTCAGAGACAGAACCCTGAGTCTGGAAGATTTGCCAGTCTTTTAAACATGAAGCCTGCAATTGCAGAAGCAATTCATAGGACTTGGAATGTGTGATTCAGAATATAAGTCCTCAGGGACTAAAACCTCAGAGTGCCTGATGTGTCACACACCCCCCGAGACTGTTCTTTGGTTTTTAGAAGGAACTAAAAAGCGGAAGTGGACAATCCTCCTGGAAGCGTCCCTCGGAGACTGGCCGTGGCAGAAAGCACAGAACCCTCCTCAACATTTTGTTTGAGAAACCTAATTCTCAGCCTTGCCGGACTGTCCTAGACTCTGTGAAGGACATTTTTCTTCCGCGTTGACACACTAGAGCTCAGGGGCACCATCAGTGACACAGATCTGGCACGAAAATCCTTGCTGTGTGTCCCCAGTCTCAGGTTGCCAAATACCAATGTTCTCACTCACTTGGCCAATATGAAAACAATGACTAACACCAAATGCTATGCATCAAAGAGCTGGACAATGGCTAAGGATGACAGAAGAAGAACCGATGCCTTTGAGTTGTGGTGCTGGAGAAGGGAATTGAACATCCCATGGAGCGCCAAGAGAACAAACAGATCTGCCTTGGAGAGAGTGAAACCAAGTTTCTCCTTGGAGGCTAGGATTTTGAAGCTCTGTCTCACATACTTTGAACATGTGGCCAGAAGGGACCAGCCTCTGGAAAAGTACATCCTACTTGGAAAAGTAGAGGGACAATGCAGGAGGGAAGACCCTGGATAAGACAAATTGACACAGTGACTGGGGTAATGGAGGTAGGTGTGTCAGGGACCATGAGATTGACTCAGGACAGGGTAGGGTTCGGAATTACAGTGTCACTATGAGTCACAGTTGACTGGGTGGAAAGTAACACCACCACCAATGAGTAGGGACGTGTAAATAAGATGTAAGAGATTGCTTTTTAAAACAAACAAAAAAATCTTTACTTTGAAACTAGTGGGCAAATTATAAACCTCACCTACTGTCATCAGTACAATATTAACCTTAGCAATCACCGACAGGGGAATGCCTCGCTTTGTTTTGTTTTCTAAATTATAGCTTGTGTCACCAGCCACAGAACGGGAGAGAGTAAGGACGGGGCACTTACGTTTTCTTCCATTGATTCAACCTTTCAAGATGATGACGTCCTGGCATTTCTAGTTCTCTTTCTGAGGACTGTTACTGGGCGTCGCTGAATTGGTTCTGACGTTTTTCCACGACAGAATGAAATCCCGCCCAATCCTGAGCTCTCGTCACAGCCGTTGCTGCAGCCATGACGTCAGTCAGTCTCGCTGAGGGTCTTGTTCTCTGACCTTCCATATTACTAAGCATTCTGTCCTCCTCCAGGGACTGGCCGCTCCTGGTCACATGTGTAACAGACTCACCATCCTTGACCTCTGAGCCTGTGGAGACACTGTTTCCAAGACAGATTTGCTCATTCTTTTGACAGCCCACGGAATAGTCAATATTCGTTGCCAATACCACAGTTCAAAGGCATCAATTCTTCTATCTTTTTTATTCATGGTCCAACTTTCACATGCCCACAAGAAAAATTATGACTTTAAAAAAAACAACAACACACATGCACACACCCCCAAAAAACAACCAACCAACTATGACTTGAATCGGGCACATCTTGATCCTCAAAGAGACACTGAAAGGAGCCAAGGAGGGAGGAAGAGAAAATGGGAAGGCGTCAGCGGAGACCTGAAAAGACAGGACAAAATAAAAAAAGACCCAAATGACAAGGCAATGATCCAAAAGATGGACAAGGCCCAATGGTGATTAATTTTATAAAACGTAAGGCATGGAAATGGTTGTATGAAACCCAGCGTGAATGAAGAATAGTGTGAAACACAATGTATATGAATTCTGTAAGCAAACTAATTCATATAATTTTTTAAATACTTTTTTTTTTTTAAGAAAAGTGTCATTTATGCTTTTAACACTTTAAAGGGCTCCTTTGCAGGCGGTTTGCCCATCACCGTATGTCTTTTTGTTCTGCAGAATGACCTTCCACAAACAGTGAATTGGAGCCGTCTATAAACCCCTAGATGGGGCCCTCTGGACCACACTTGATCCAGGCCGGTCTCCTCAATCAGGTGACCCACCGTCATTGTTTTTCCCGGGGCTGAAGGAGTTTCTACAACACGGAACTTTCAAAAGTAGAGTCTGCAAAATCCTGGGGAAACTGGAGCAAGCTGGTGAAGCCACTCACCAATCATGCCTACCACAGCCACTTACTTCCTCCACTGTTGTTGTTGTTGTTATGTGCCGTCGAGTCGTTTCCGACTCATAGCGACCCTATCTATGCACAACAGCCCTAAACCCTGCTCTATCCTGCGCCAACCACACTGCCTCTGACACACGCATCCCTATTACCCCAGTCACCGAATCAATCCATCTCATAGAGGGTCTTCCCCTCCTGCGT
>NW_006399777.1:17234246-17248924 GCF_000299155.1 Elephantulus edwardii | reverse complement strand
GATTACCCCAGTCACTGAATCAATCCACCTCATAGAGAGCCTTCCCCTCCTGCACTGTCCCTCCACCCTCCCAAGTATGATGTCCTTCTCCAAGGACCGGTCTCTCCTTACAACATGTCCAAAGTATGTTAGACGGAGCCTCAGAATCCTTCCCTCCAAGGAGTCACCCGGTTTAACCCTTTCCAGGATGAATCTTTGTTTTCCTAGCAGTCCATGGTATTCTCAATACTCTTCTCCAGCACCACAGCTCAAAGGCATCAATTCTCCTTCCATACTCCTTGGTCATTGTCCAACTCTCTGATTCATAACCCTTGCAATGTACTGTCTCTGAAAATCTGCTGGAGGGTCTCTGTAGGTTGGTTCTGATTCAATGGTACACAACAACAATTTAAAAGCAGAACGCTGGTAGTGTGGTCCATAGTAGATTTCACTGGCCAAGCCTCTTTGGAGTTTTAATCCACCAGGAGAAAGAGGGACCATCTCCTACCATGGGGTTTACGGTCTTGGAAACCCACAGAAGGTCAGCTCTGAGGTGCAACTGATTCAATGACAATGACAGAGAATTTAAACTCCCTTTGTATCATCAAGAAACAGAAATAAACATCCTTCTGTAGTCTCTGAACCTGTTCACCTTCTCTCTTTCTGCTCTCCTATCTTTCTCTAGCTCCTGTCTTCAGTGGGGAGGGAACAGATTTCTGACCTTGATGGAAATTTGTCCAGGAGCAGGGACCCAGCATTTCCTGTCCAGAGGGAAGAAGCAAAGACCTCTGACATGAATCCCCTTGGGCTCTTCCCTTCTCTCCCCTCATTTTGCCTTCTCTAGGTTTTTCTGTTGGATCTTCCTGAACTGTCCTGTGTTGGAATTCACCTCGTTTGTGGCCTTGGGGACCAGGAGCAAGCCTTCATCAGCTCAGCGACCTGCGAGCCAGCCTGCACCCTCTTTTCCTGAATCTTCCTGGACCTTTGCTGCCCGTGATGGAGGAAGAATGTGGAGGTGGGAAAGGAGTAGGATGGGACCCTGAAATGAGTGAGATCGGGAAGAAGCCGCACTGAAATCTCAAAGGCATGTGGTTTGAATACGCCAGCTACTGTTCTGGAGAAGGCCGGGCGATCTCTTCCCGGGTGATTTACTGCCTCTGAAAACCCACTGAAGGGCCAGCTATGGGTTGCTTCCAACTCATCAGCGCATAATAACAACAACAACAGAGCGAAAAGGACAGCTGAAATGCCTCAAGAGGGCATCCTGGAAGAAAGGAGAAACTCAAACCAAGAGATGCTCAGTGGGTACAGTCCAACCCTGTGGGTGTGTCCTGGGTGCACGGCCAGACTCCCAGAGGACAGCTAACGAGGAGAGACAGCAGCGACAAGGGAGTCAGTCAGTCTCTGATCTGTTTATGCAGAAAGCAGGGACTGTGAGCATCAGGCCCTGGGCTGAGCTCTGGGGCCTGCAGGACCTGAGATACTCCAGGCAGAGTGTCCTTGTTCAGAAGATGCCACAAAGCATGATACCTGAGATACTCACAGCTGAGACAGCAAATCTGGGGTGCAGACTCCCCAGGGATGGCTCTTTCTGTCCCTTGGCCTGCAGAAAGCTTCCCAGCAGCATCTAAGGATTCCTCAGCCCAGTTGATGGCAGTACCACAGACCCGTCCCTGACATAAGGACTCACATTGCAGCCAGGAAAGTTTGCCTGGTGGGTCTGGGCAAGCGAGAAAAAAATTAAGATCCACCCAGACACTTGTCTGTTACTAGCAATTCAAGAGGAGGTGGTCTGCCTCCATTGTTAAGTGTACTGAGGAGGGGTCAGCAGACCATCCCCCAGAGGAAGAGCTGGAAGATCGAAGTGAGGCACAGTCCTCCAGAAAGACTCCTGTGACCCTGTTCCCCATACACCCTCAACTCTAGCTCTTTCTGCTGTGGTGGGGGGCAGGGGGAATGAGTGCCAGACGGTACTGAGTCCCCCCAAAAAAAGACTCCATGAATGCAACCACCCAGTGCATGTTGCCCAGGGCATTAGAACTGCGAGTCCCACTTCCCTAGGGCAGAGTGGGTGTCTATTGGGAGACAAACTCAAGGTAGGAACAACCTTAAGCAAGAATAATGTGATCAGATTGGCAAGGGATGTGCAGCTGGCTCCCCACTGGCTCTCCCGAGCTGCCTTCTGTTTCCCGCCCCTCTGATTCTGCTTGCATGCAGCCATGACCACTCATGAAGGGGGACTGTGCTGTCCCCATGGTGAGGCCCCTGACTTAAGGGCAGCATAGAGACTGTACCGATGGGGGATTGGCAGAGGGCGTCCGAAAGGAGGAAGGAAGGAGCAGATGATGTTTGCCACCTGTGAGGCCACCACAAAGTGCTCTGTTCAATTCCATGGGGGCGAGAGGAGCCAGCAGTTGGCCAATCCCAGATGATTACAGAGCTTGGTCATCAGCATCCACGCAAGATGCACTAAAGGACGGGCAGCAGTGAGGGGACTTCTTGAGAGAGGGGTGGTCAGTCAGATCTGTATTCACAGGGTCGCTGTGAGTCACTGTCCACTCAACAGCACCTAACAACAACAACAACATCACTATGGAGTTGTACGCTGTTCATTCTAACTCCTAGTGATCCCATAGCACCGAGTAGAACAGCCTCTTGGGCTTCCTGCTTTTTATGGGAATAGATCCCCCACAGTTTTATTTTTCCTCCGTGTGGGTTCAAACTTCTGACATTTTGGGTAGCAGCCTATCTAACTACCGCCTGAGCTGCTACTTGGTTACTTACCACTTCCAGAACAGAAAAGACGAACAATGAATGGCTTTAAACACTAGGATTTTATTCTCTCATAGTTTTGGAAACTAAAACCCCAAATCCGAGTTTCAGCCACATCAAATCCTTCTATTACTTTCTCTTCCTTCCTAATTTCTGCTATCTGCCAGTATTCTCTGAAATTTCTTTGTTTGGAGGGTCTTCCCATGGCCCCTGTGAGTGGACCTATTTATTCTGTTGTTTTTTATAAGTACTTTAGTGACTGGGGCAATGGGGGTAGATGTGTCGGAGACAGTGAGATTGGTACAGGACAGGGCAGGGTTTAGGGCTATTGTATTTTGGGTCACTATGAGCTGCAGGTGACTTAATGGCTCATAACAACAACAACAACCACTCAGAAAGAATCAGGGAGCTCTGGTGGCCTAATGGCAAGCAGCTACACTGCAATCTCAAAGGCATATGGTTTGAGGCCACCAGTTGCTCCGAGGGAGAAGGATAGGCAATCTCCTTCCGTGTGATTAACCACCTCTGAAAACCTGCTGGAGGGTCAGCTATGAGTCAGTTCCAACTCGATGGTACATAACAACAACACAGAGGATCGGGTTTAAGACAGGAAAATCTGGTGGCTTAGTGATAAGGAGTTGCACTACCAATGCAAAGGCACGTAGTTCAAATCTACTAGCTACTCCATTGGAGAAAGATGGGCAATCTCCTCTTGTGTTGTCGAGGTGAAATCTTCTCTTAGCAGACCCTCCAGCGGGCTTCTGAGGGTGGAAGTCACAAGGGAAGAGATTGCACATCTTTTTCCTGGATTCAAATAGCCAGAAAAGCACCATCACTGGGCAGCAGCACATCTCCCTACAGATGAGGCCACCAGAGGAAACTGAAGCTTAGAGGGATCCAGGCTTTTCCCCAGGCCCTGCAGTTAGGACAGATCAAGGCAGTGTTTGCACGCAGCTCTGTCTACCTTCAGGGCGTGAGCACCTTCCAGGAAGAGCAGATCTACCTGCATGTCTATGTCACTCCAGAAGACAGGAACAGTGACTCCTTCCCATTCTCCCTTCACCAGAGTGCTACGGATGCCAGGCTGTGAGTCAGCAGGTCCCGAAACAGCCCTTAAGCTTCCTCTCACAGACAGACTGCTTCCTCAGCCTCATGTAGAGTCTTGGGTGTGACTTCAAACAGTGTCTGCTCAGAAAGTTCAGTGCCTTTGAGCACTTCCACTGAGCCTTCAAATGGGACGTGCAGGCCATGGGATAGCCTTTGTTTTTACTGTCAAGGGAACCAGAGCCACTACAAACTTTTGAAACTAGATTTTGGCATGAATACAAGGGAATTTGAGACAGATCAAGCAAGGAATGAGGTATGGCCAGGTTGTATGGCCCAACAAATGACTTATTGACAGTCTCATGTTAGGAATGGTCCCCCTACAGCACGAGGGCTTCCAGAAGCAATCAGTAAAGGAAAGAGAGGCCCAAATAACTGAGGAGAAGAGGAGAAGTGAGTTTTCATGTCCCCACATGATTGTCCCCTAAAGGTGCTCACTGCTACAGAAATGCGTTTATCTTCTCTTGAGCTCACTTGTGTTGAAGTGCTCAAAGTCATTAAGATTCTGCTCATGTGGCCTGTTGTGAAAGAAACAAGTTGGGGTTAATACAGAGAGTTAATACAGAGGTCTAATGCATTTGACTCATTTATGTAAACAGAGTGGCTTAAGTTTTGACAACATCCTTCTGATTATTGTTGTCAAGGGTAGATGGAAGGGAAGCAGCAGTGGAAGGCTGAGACCACTTATCCTTCTGATTATTGCTGTCAAGGGTAGATGGAAGGGAAGCAGTAGTGGAAGACTGAGACCACTTGGAAGGAAAACGAACCCTCTGGCCATGCCCAAGTCTTAATGCACATGCACATGCATACATATACACACACATCCATTATGAACTCTCTCTACTTACTGCTGTCAAATCAGAACCAACTCACAGTTGAACCTCCTGTGAGTTTTCAGAGACTAAATCACACAAGAGGAGGGTTTTCTGTTGTTCTATTAATAATGGATTTGAAATGTGAGAGAGGTGTTCTCTTTGGGTTAGTAATACAACATCACCAGAGCTCTCTCACACTTTGTGAAATGCCATTAGGTACTATTGAGTTGACTACAACTCATTGTGACCCTATGAACAACAATTCTGAGCCCTGATTATTCTACACCATCTAACTTCCTCATCTCTGACGGGCTTGGGCCCATTGTTACAGTCACGGTGTCAATCCGTCTTGTTGAGCATCTTCCTCTTAAGAAAGAAGAAATGAAAGGATACAAGTTGGAAAGGAAGAAAACTGTCTTGTTTGCAGACATGACCTTACAGAACATGAGTATGTTCACTGAAAGTCCTTAGGGGTCTCAACAAGGCTGCAAGAAGATATAAGGAAATTTAGAAAAGTCATAGGACACAAGGTCAATATATTTTAAAAAGCAATCAAAACATTTAAAAAATGTTAAGAATCAGTTTTATTTCTATATACCAGCAAATAGTAATTGGAAAATGAACTGTTAAAAAAATACTAATTACAGCAGCTTCAAGAAATATGAAATGCAAGGACAAATTTAACACAAAATAACTAAGTTCTATTAGGTGAAAATTGCAAAATACTATTCAGAGAAACTAAGGAGGATTGGGTAAAGTGCAGAGCTGTTCATAGGGTCACTATGAGTTAAAGTTGACTTGATGGTGCCTAAAAACATCAGCAAAGAAAGTCTAAATATATAAAAAGATAGATTTTTACTTATGGATTAATAAACCCTATATAGCACTGGTCTGTGCATTGCTGTACAGAGGTAACTCGTGGTTGCTATGAAGCTGAACACTGTGACATTGATGTGTCAGATGCAATAATGGTTACCCATGGTGGACACTGTTTGGTGGATGCAGCTCCCTGATTAAAACAAGCTTGGAAGCAGAAGTGGCAACCACTTCTGAAATGGCTTGCCTCCGGAAGCTCTATGAACAGTGCTCAGGTCTTTTGTTCATAGAGTCGCTATGAGTCATCTACAATTCAACGACACCTAACAACAACAACAACAAACTCTATATTAGTAAAATGTCAATTCTCCCCCCAATTCAACCCATAGATTCCATGTAAACTCAATCTAAATTCCAACAGGCTAGCACAGACATTTCTTATAGAAAGAAACAAGCTGATATTTATATGGAAGCATGGAGGACCTTAAATACTCAAAATAATATTGAAAAAGAAAGATGAAGTTAGGGAATTTAGCCGGTTATAAGGACAACTCATGACAGGACAAAGTTCAGATCTATTGAGCACAGGGTCAATGTGAATTGTAACTGGCTTGATGGTAACTAACAACAACGTTTTCTTCACATTATACACAAAAATTCACTTCAAATGAATCAGAAGATCTAAAATTAAAAGCCAAAACTATAGAATTTCTTTTAAAAATTATTGGGGTAAATCTTTGTCGTCTTCTTCTTCTTCTTCGCCGTCGAGTCACAGGTGATTATTATTATTATTTGCCATCAAGTCAAAACCAAGCCATAGCCGACCTTACAGTAGCTTTTCAAAGGTAGTAAATTGAATGGGAGGAGATTGTACATCCTTCTCCCAAGGAGCAGCTGGTGGATTTGAATTGCATTCTTTACCTTAGGACAGGTAAAAAGAGCAATAGCCATAAAAGGGGGGGAAATCACTACACAATCAGGAGAGGATAACACCAAAGAATGAAGAATGAGACTTTCTAAAGGTTAAGTTCCTATGTGCGTCAAAAACGTTTTCATATAAGGTGAAAGAAAACCTACAGACTGGGGAAAAACATTTGGCAATGGCCTCTCATACAAGGATCTCATGACGAATGTTTATATACTCCTACAGGGCTTCTGTGAGAAAAAGACTGACCACCCAGTTACAAAAGGGGCAAAAAGACATGCAAAGAGTTTTCATACAGGAAGACATTCAGGTGGCAAACAGACACATGAAAAAATGCTGAAAATCACTGGCAATAAGACAGATGCAAATTAAAACTACCATGAGGCTCCATCTCATCCAAGTAACTAACAGTTGTTGTTGTTGTTATGTACCGTCGAGTCATTTGAGACTCATAGCGACCCTATGTACAACAGCCCTAAACCGTGTTCTATCCTGTGCCAATCGCATTGCCTCTGACACACCCATCCCGAGTACTCCAGTCACTGAATCAATCCACCTCATAGAGGATCTTCCCCTCCTGCGCTGTCCCTCTACTCTACCCCACATGATGTCCCTCTCTAAAGACCTGTCTCTCCTTACAACATGTCCAAAGTATGTCAGACGAAGCCCCAGAATCTTTGCCTCCAAGGAGCAGCCTGGTTTAATCCTCTCTATGGTGAATCTGTTTGTTTTCTTGGCAGTCCATGGTACATTCAATACTCTTCTCCAGCACCACAGCTCAAAGGCGTCAATTCTCCTTCTATCCTCCCTAGTCATTGTCCAACTCTCTAATGCATAACAAGTGATTGCTGCAAAAACCGTGGCCTGTATCAGGCACACCTTAGTCTCCAGAGAGACACCGTTGCTCTTAGGGCAGTAAGCAATAAATGTTGGCGCAGATGTGGAGAGGTGGAAACTCTCACACACTGTTGGTGGGATTTTAAAGTGGTCCAACCATTCTGAAAGGCAGTTCCGCATTTCCTCAAAAAGCTGAACATAGAAATTCCACATGACTCAGCTGTTCCATTACTAGGAATATACCCTGAGGAAAATAGAATTGAGTCACAAATGGAGATTTGTACACCAATGTTCAGTGTAGTAGTATAGTAATAGCAAGAACATGGAGACACTCCAAATGTCCCTCAACAAACAAAACAAAT
Source organism: Elephantulus edwardii (assembly GCF_000299155.1). Lineage (NCBI taxonomy): Eukaryota > Metazoa > Chordata > Mammalia > Macroscelidea > Macroscelididae > Elephantulus > Elephantulus edwardii. Next base: position 17,241,314 of record NW_006399777.1, on the reverse strand, counting down.
GAATTGAGAAATTGCTATATAATAATACTGGGAAATACTCTGTATCACTCAGGAGCAACGATTTTGAAAATTACTACGTAACTTGGGAGAGACTTGAGAGCATTATGCTGAATGAGCTAACTCAATCTCATAGGACAAACACTGCATAAGACTATTATTGTAAAAACAGAAGGGTAACTAGTAAGATGTGTATAAATGTCCAGGGAGGGAAGGGGAGAAAGCAGAGGAGCTGAAGGAGAAAGAGAAGGGGAGGAAGTCACAGGGTCCCAGAGTTTGGTGGGTGAAGGGAGAGGGTGAAGGAATTAGGAAAAATCTAGAGACCTGAAAGGAGGGGGTAATAGTGAGCATAGATCAATGGTGATTAACTTTATAAAATTTAAGGTTAGGGAGCGATAATATGAAACACAATGTGAATGAAGGAATGTGTGAAACACAATGTATATGAGAGAAACCCAATGAATACAAATTTTGTATGCTAACAACAGCCAGGAAATCAAGAGACAAATTGCACTGGGAAAGTCAGCTGTGAGGGACCTTTCAAAAGTACTGAAGAGCAACGACATCAGGCTGGAGACTAAGGTGCTCCTGATCCAGGCTATGGTCTTGGCAATTACATGCTATGCATCAGAGAGTTGGACAGTGAATAGGGATGATAGAAAGAGAATTGATGCCTTTGAGCTGTGGTGCTGGAGAAGAGTGTTGACTATAACATGGACTGCTAGGAGAACAAACAGGTTTCTCCTGGAGAAGGTGAAGCCAGAATGCTCCTTGGAGTCAAGGATTCTGAAGCTTGGTCTGCCATACTTTGGGCATGCTGCAAGGCTAGACTGATCCTTGGAGAGGGACATCGTGTTTGGGAGAGTGGAGGGACGGTGCGGGAGAGGAATACCCTTGATGAAATGGATTGATTTTGTGAGTGGAGTGGTGGGAATGAGTGTGTTTGAGACAGTGAGGTTGGCACAGGATAGAACGTTTAGGCATTTAGGGCTCTTGTACATAGGGTCGCTATGAGTTGCAAGTGACTCAATGGCACATAACAACAACAACATGCCACCAATATAGAACAAAAATAAATTTTTAAAAATCAATTAGACTTTATAAAGATTTAAAAAATGACTGTTCTTTAAGTCATAGACCAGGATAAAATATTCCGTGTGCGTGCGTGCGTACGTGCGTGTAGGAGAGAAAGAGATATAAATTATTTATATCCATACTTCATGTTAGAAAGTTCTGGTAGCCTGAAGTGATACTGCATTAAATTAAAAAAAAAAAAACACAAAAAACAACAGCAAAAAAATTGAACTGCAATCCCCAAGGCAAGCAGTTTGAACCCAGCTCTGCGGAAGGATGGGCAGTCTCCTTCCGTGTGATTAAGAGCCTCTGAAAATCGTCTGGAGGGTCAGCTATGGGTCAATTCCAACTTGACAGGATTCAACAACAATATATGTTTTGTTTTTAAATTTAAATGCATTTTCTTTTTAGGCAAACTAAAAATTAACATGGATGTGTTTGATCTGTTCTGCAGTCCCTGTCATAAAAGGTTTACTCTTTCTGGTTTCTGGTCTTCAGGTTTGCCTTTGATTGACTGATTTCACGGAATCCTTGATAAACATCATGTAGGCTTCTTTTGTGGAGCTGGTTTCCTGTAAGTGATGGCTCATGATGGTGGCAGCACCAGTGATTACTATGCTTTTGGCTCCTTCACAATCTGTACCTTTAGCCAAGGTGTTTCCACCTATGAATGAGTCATCTGTGTCCTCTGCCCTACTGACCATCTTCCCCTCCACCTCCAGACACAGTCCTTCCGTGAGCTCCTAAATTTTGTAGATGTCGAAGAACATCTCACCGTGGCTGCTGAGGTCTCCATAGGTGATCGTGATGGTGGCGGGGAGATGACAGAGGAACTGGCTGAGAATGAGCTGGAGCTCTGAGAAAGTTTGGTGCAGCCCAAAGGGGGAGCGGGCAAAAAAAGCAATGATATATGTTAAAGGCACAGTTGCAAAGTGGAGGTGGCCAAGTCTGACATTTACCTGCTTCATAAAGGGGAACTGTCTCCACCAAAAAGATCTATACAGTTGTTATGTGCTATCAAGTTGCCTATGAGGCATAGCAATCCTATGTACAATACCTTTGGTCAGACATGCCACCCCACATGCTCTTGCACCAATTTCTACCAATCATTGGGTCCTACCTTTGTTGCAAATTAATTCACAGACTTTACTCACAGTTGTGGGGTTTATTAGAGGAAGAAGGATGTGGGGAGGGGAAGCAAAGTATATCACACAATGCAAGTCCAGGTTTAGTCCAGCAGTCCCAAGCCAGATTAACAAGGCACACATCATCAATTAGTTTAGACAGCTTCTCACTCAACAAGCAAACGTCTAGGTTCAGATCAGCAGCACAAATAAAAAAACCTCTGGTTTTCTCATTCATCCAGAAAACTTTATCTCAGTGCAGTTATAAGTCAGTTTTTCATTTAATCATCAAGCAAGCAAAGCCTTTAACTGTGGCTCCATCTCCAGGGTTCCTCTGATGACACCTTGCCACAGGCTCTTCACCCTCTTCCCACCACTGTTTAATGGTGTGGTGATGATTTCAACAGCTCTTGATGATTCACAAGACCATGTGTCCATAGTTAAGGTGGCTGATGATCATGCCCCTAATAGGAGTAATGTAATGGATAGAAAAGCCAATTTTCAAGATTTCTGACACCACAATATATAAAGAAACTTTATAAATAAATAACAAGGCAATTAACACCCCAATTTTTGAAAAGCGGTACTAGATTTAAACATACTTTATTAAAGAACATGTGCAATGACCAAAAAGCACATGGAAAGATGCTCAATATCATTAATAGTCAGTAAAATATGGATTAAACTCACAACGAGGAAACATCACTGATATAATGGATGGTTAAAATTTTAAACTCAACAACATCTGATATTAGCAAGGATTTGGAGCAACAGAAACCCTCACACCTTGTGGGAGTGTAAAGTGGTGAAATGTTTTGACAAATTCCTATAAAGTGAAACGTCTATTTACCATGAGTTAGCAATTCCACCCATAGTTCTTTTAAAGACGTGGAGACCTGATGTCCACTAAAAGACTTGTCCCGACATAGTGAGCTCATCCACTTGCCTCTGAAGAATGTTATTTATAAATGTGTGTGTTTTCTCTGATGGACACTTTCTCTTTATGTCAAACTTTCTGTTTACTGTGGGCATTTCCTGGCAAGTTTCCTGATGCGCTATAACATCTGTGGACCTGGATTCTGTTTCTTGCCCTGATCTTTCCAACATTCTCTGGACACAGAAGTTAGCAACAGCACCCAGCCCCTTTTCATGAAGTGGGTTATCGCCATCTGTGGCTGCTCACGGGACAGGGACGATGGCTCGTGGTACCGGCTGGGCCTGGAGACGCTGAGCAGAGAAGAGAGGCTCCCGATGTAATCTCTGCGGCTATTCTTCTCAAGGAATGTCTGCGATGCTTCTGATAGAACTGGGTAACAAATGGAACTTCCTTTTGGGTTACACTGTTTGTCCCAACATCAGAGGACTCTCTGAAAACAGGACCCCAGACTTCTGTACTTCATTCTGGAAAAAAAAACCCCACAAGAATGGTTTGTGGGTCCCTAGAAATAATAGCCGTGCAATAAATAACACCCTTAGGGTCTGTGTCCTGTCTGGGTCACGTTCTTGGGAAAGGAATGATGAAAAGACTCCAGGAGCCAGGAGCTGGGTGGAGCAGCTGTGGTCATCTGACCTTACATGATCTAAGTAGAGGATGTAGCCAGAGATAAGACAGGAAACACATGGGTTATTGTCAATGTATGTATTTACTTTCGTAGGCATTTTCTATTTATATCAAGAAGCTCTGGTGGCCAAGTCCATTTGGCTAATCCAAAGGACACACCTCTCTGGTGGCTCAAGTCCAGAGAGACAAAGATGAGCAGATTTCTTCTCTGCAGTTTACAAGACGAGCTAAACCTGATCCTCGTCAGCCCCCTTGCCTAGTCCTGTCACTCTGCAAAGATCAAGCCTCTCTCTCCTAAGGTGAGATGACTTTTGCAAGATTTAGGCTGCATGGCTGAGAGACAGGAGTTCCGTGCCCTATGACCCCGTGAACTCACCCTTCATTTTGCACCCAGACCATTTTATCCATGTCCAGCACCCACGGGAGGGCTGGGCCCCGAGTGACGCTTGTTCATTGAGTCCCCGTGAACATGCTTTAACATAAGGACATGCCTTAAGGGTTGAAGAAACTGGGTCTCTGAAACATTAATAACCTGTAAACAGTATAAGCACAGACATGAGATGAGAAGACAGAGCAGGGGTTTGAACCTAGTTCTGCAGGAGTGCAAATGCCCCATTCCAGAGCCTCTTCCCACCGCCCCGTGGAGTCCTGCAGTCAGTACTGTCAGGATGTACGCCTGCGAGGTACCCACCAAAAAATTGATGGCTTTGCTTAGAGGAAGAGATTACAAACAAGACTAAAAAAAGGTGTGCCCTTTGAGGTACCTACTTCTTACATCTTAGTACCCTGGAGGACCACCCCAGGCCAGCCCCACTTTTCTGCTCTTGTCTTCTAAAGGACTTTTAAAAGACATTGCAGGCAGGGAGTGTACACAGACCCCACACACACCTGCTTGACTCACATACACAAAATGTGTGTTTCTGTAAGACAGTGAAGGTCAAGCTGAAGTAATCAGATTTTTAGCTTGAATTCTAACTGTGAAATTGACGTCATATTACCCTAAGGCTTTCGACCTCTGTATAATATTAGGGTGACAATTCTAACCTCAGGGGTAATTCTAATACATCCAGCCCAGTTTCCAGAACACGTGAGTGTTCAATAAATAGGAGTAATAGTGGTCATCAACCTTGTCAATAACTTTAGTCATTCAAATCTTTTGCATTCAAAGTTTTGTCACCTTACAAAGTTTCTTTCTTAAAGCTTCCCACACCGGTCACTCTGTCCTAATTGGCATCCTTGGTGTCTCTCAACAAACATGACTGCGACCCTATGTCTTTGTTTTGCAATTACTTGCTATGCATCAGAGAGCTGGACAATGACTAAGGCTAACAGAAGAAGAATTGATGTCTGTGGGTTGTGGTGCTGGAGAAGAGTCTTGAATATACCGTGGAGCGCCAAGAGAACTAACAGGTCTATCTTAGAGAAGGTAAAACCAAGTTTCTCCCCGGAGGCTAGGATTTTGAAGCTCTATGTCACATACTTTGGACACGTGGTCAGGAGGGGCCAGTTCTTGGAGAAGAACATCATGCTCAGAAAGGTAGAGGGACGGTGCAGGAGAGGAAGACCCAAGATGGGATGGATTGATATGGTAATTAGTGCAATGGGAGTACCTGTCGAAGTTAGTGAGATTAACTCAGGACAGGGGAGGCTTCAGAGCTGTTGTACATAGGGTCCCTATGATTTGCAAACAGCTCAATGGCAAATAACAACAACAACATTTCTTTGTTTTAATTAATGCAAAATTTAGATACAAAGAAAGACTGGTAGTTAGGAAATATGGTCTTGAAAAGAGAAATGAAGCTGAAGATGGAATGCCAAAATTTACACAATGAAAGATTTATTAATGGAAATTTAAAAAAAAAGAAAGAAAGAAAAACTACTAACAGTTTTTTAAAAGAACATAAGACAGTGACTATATACATGGATTTCACCTATGGTCTACACAAAGATAAGAATGACTACATTTATAGAAAAATTCTAAGGAGAAGCTCAACATCAGCAGTCAAAACCAGGCCAGGTGCTGAGTGTGGAACAGACCACCAAGTACTCATCTGCAAGTGAAAATTGTTGTTGTTGTTGTTAAGTGCCGTTGTGTGGTAGACGACTCATAGAGACCCTATGAATGAAAGACCTGAACACTTGTATAACTTTTGTCATTTCTCCATGTTCATAGAGTTTCCAGAGGTAAGCTATTTCAGAAGTGGATGCCATTTCTGCTTCCAAGCTTGTTTTAATCAGAAGCTTCACCACTGTTCACCATGGGTAACCATTGTCACATTTGACACATCATTGTCACAAATGTTTAGCATCACAGCAATCATGAGTTACCTCTGTCCAGCAAACGGACATACCACTGCTATATCACTTAGAAGAATATTTGACAAAAAACCAAACAAACAAACAAAAACCAGGCCAGAGTGCCACATATTCAAATCACCCACCTATGGTTTGACAATACGCAACGGTGTCTCTTTGGAGACGAAGGTGCGCCTGATACAGGCCATGGTCTTTGCAATCACTTGTTATGCATCAGAGAGCTGGACAATGACTAGGGAGGACAGAAGGAGAGTTGACGCCTTTGAGCTGTGGTGCTGGAGAAGAGTATTGAGAGTACCATGGACTGCCAAGAATACAAACAGATTCATCCTAGAGAGGGTTAAACCAGGCTACTCCTTGGAGGCAAAGATTCTGGGGCGTCGTCTGACATACTTTGGACATGTTGCAAGGAGAGACAGGTCTTTGGAAAGGGACATCATGCTGGGTAGAGTAGAGGGAGAGCACAGGAGGGGAAGACCCTCTATGAGGTGGATTGATTCAGTGACTGGGGTAATCAGGATGGATGTGTCAGAGGCAGTGAGATTGGCACAGGATAGAGCAGAGTTTTAGGCTGTTGTACATAGGGTCGCTATGAGTCGCAAACGACTCAACGTCACATAACAACAATAACAATAGTTTGACAACATAACTTTTTATCCACTAGGTCAACAGAGCTCTCTCTATGTTGTTATTGTTGTTAAGTGTCATCGAGTCAAATTAGAGGTTAATAAAATTAAAACAAGGAGCTCTGGTGGCCTTGCGGTAAGAAACTGTACAGGAATCCCAAAGGCTCACAGTTCAAGTCCACCAGCAGCTCATCAGGAGAAGGATAGGCAATCTCTCCCTGTGTGAAAAAACCCACCAAAGGGGCAGCTATGGGCTAGTTCCAACTCAACGATAGAATGAAAACAAGTACTCGAGAACTAAAATATGAACTTGAGTGTGTCCCAGCTCAATGTCAAAAACATCTTAAGAATAGATTTGTTCCACTGAACA
>NW_006399777.1:17209776-17233841 GCF_000299155.1 Elephantulus edwardii | reverse complement strand
ACACACACACACACACACACACACACACACACACACCAGGGAGAGAGAAGAAACTCTGGAAATTACACTGCAAAGAAAAGAAGCCATAAAAGGGAGAAAGAATGCTGAGGTAAGAGAGCTTGACAGAAGATTTCAAAGGGCTTGAGAATACAAAGCAAAGTTTTATTATGGAATGTGCAAGGAACTGGAATTAGAAAACCAAAAGGAAAAAACATTCTGCTTTTCTCAAGCTGCAAACTAAAAAAACCCAAATTCAGTCCTCTAAATATAACACTGAAGGATTGTATGGAAAAATCTTGAATGATGCAGAAAGCCTCAAAAGAAGATGGAAAGAATACACAAAGTCACTGTTCCAAAAAGTATTAGTCTACACTGAGTCATTTAAGCAAATACTATATGATCATCACAGTGATAATAAAGGAAGAAGTTCAAGCTGCACTGAAGGCATAGGCAAAAAAAATAAGGCCCCAGGAATGTATGACATACCAGCTGAGGTGTTTTAGGAAACAGATGTAATCCTGAACATGCTTACCAGTACCTCCCAAAAAATCTGGAAGACAGTTCCCTGGCTGAATTACTGGAAGAGATCCATATCTGTTCCCATCCCCCCCAATAAGGTTAGTCAACAGAATGTATTGATCAACCTCTGTTGAAGACTAAGGAGCTTCTGATTGAGGCCATGATCTTTCCAATCGTTATGCATCTGAAAACTGGACAAATGAATAGGGGGTTATAACAGAAGAAGAATTGATGATTCAAGTTAGACTCAGAAGAGGCCATAGCATAAAATATATCTTCATGATGTCAGGTGGATCTTGGCTAATAGGAGAGAATAAGAGAAAGATGTTTATTGTTTTATTGATTATGCAAAGGCATTTGTGTAGCTCAAAACAAATTGTGGCTAACACTGAAAAGGATGAGAATCTCAGATTATTTCATGGTGCTCGTGTCAAATGGATATGTAGAACAAGAAGCTGTTGTCCAAACAGAACAAGAAACAAACATTGTGCATTCTAAAAATAATAAACGGTATCCATCGCCATTGTATCTTCTCTCCATACCTGTTCAATCTGTATTCTGAGTGAATCCACCAAGATGCTGGACTACAGGAAGAAGGATGTGACATCAGGGTTAGAAGAAGGTTCGTTACCAAGCTGTGTTATTCAGATGACACAATCTAGCTTGTAGAAAATGAATAAGACTTGAACCACTTTCTGCAGAAGATTGCTCCATACCTATTCAACCTATATGCTGAGCAAATTATTTGAGAAACTGGACTTTATGAAGAAGAATGTGCCATCAGGATAAAGGGGAAGACTCATCAATAACTTGTGTGGTGCAGATGACACAACCTTGATTGCTGAAACCGAGGAGGACTTGAAGCACTTGTTGCACAAGATTAAGGAATGTAGCCTTCAGTCTGGATTGCATCTCAATGTCAAGAAAACAAAGATTCTTACCACTTGACTGATAGGCAACATCATGATGGATGGAGAAGAAATTGAAACTGTCAACAAGTTCATCTTACTTGAATCCACAATTAACACTCTTGGTACCAGCAGTTAGGAAATAAGGAGACATATTGCACTGAGAAAGTCTGCAATTAGGGATCTTTCCAAATCATTGAAGAGTAATGCAGTCAGTTTGAGGATTAAGGAGCGTCTGATTGAGGCCATGATCTTTCCAATCACTTGTTATGCATCTGAGAGCTAGACAATGAATAGGAAAGGATGACAGAAGAAGAATTGATGCCTTTGAGTTGTGGTGTTGGAGCTCTGAACATTCCATGGGTGGCCAAAGGAACAAACATAGATGTTTTGCAGAGAGCGTAGCCAGAGTGCTCTTTGGAGGCAAGGATGATGACCATTCGCCTCACATACTTCAGGCATGTTGCCAGGAGGGCTATTACTTCGAGAGGGACATGATGCTTGGAAGGGTAGAAGGTTGACAAAGGAGAGGAAGACCTTCAACCAGCTGGATTGACATGGTGACTGCTGCAATGGGGTCTAATATGTCAGGAAGTGTGAATATGGCACAGGTCGGGTCAGGGTTCACAGGATAGGATATGTTGTTCACAGGGACACTGTGAGTCAGACTTGACTCAATGGCACCTAACAACAACACAGCACCACCTACAGTCAATCAATATTTGACAAGGAATTAAAACCTGTAAAATGGGGAAATTACAACCTCCTCAACAAATGGTGTTGGCAAAACCGGACATCTACCTGCAGAAAACTGAAATAGGATCCACACCTCACACTATACACAAAAGCCAATTCCAGGTGGATCAGAGACCTAAGGGTAAAGTCCCAAATCATAAGATTGAAAAAGACCAAATGAGGTCAAACTTAGAAGCCGTAGCCATGCCTGTGGCAGAAATTGGCTTGATGGTGAGTTTGAGGGTTTTGTTGTTTTATCTATTAGTAATATAATCTTTGCAATTTTCTTTTAATGAAGAGCATAGGCTTAACATTCGTAGTGAAATACCCTCGTATTTGTGCAGTAAACACTACTCACTTGAATACTCCAGGGAGGTATTCTGAAGATTTGGGCATTTTCTCACAGGGCAGCTCTCTCTTCTCTGATGAACTACTCTGAAATCTCGAACCACTTGGCTTTCTTGGAATCCCAGCTCCAATTCTTTGATTGTGAGAGACCACCAAGCTCTCCCCATGTTACTCTCCCTGGAAGTCTTCTCAACCGTTAAGCTGGAACGATCACAGATCTCTCCTCATGGGCTTCCCATTTCTAAGACGCCACAGCCTTTTCTTGTCTAACCTTGTCTTATCAGTGCTCTAGTGTTTCTAGCTATTTCAGCTGAAGGAGAAATCAAACCCATGTTAATCCATATTGGTCGAACTAAAAGTCTCAAAAGTTCATTGTACGGTATTAGAAGTTTGAAGTGGCTGTTAGCAAAGTGGGGATGAAGACATCATAATTTTATGAGAACAAGACTTCAACATAAGAAACACAAAAACTCTCCACAACTGGACCAGTAAGCAGCATCGAGAGAAATGGAGACTGAAGTTGTCAATTATTCCATTTTACAATCAGCATCCACGGAGGCAACAGACAAGAAATTACTTGTAACGAGAAAAGACTTGTTACACCAGGCAAATCTACAGTCAAGGATGTCAGTGCAAAAGCTTTGGTGTTCCTGACCCAAACCATGGTTTTGGATTTTTTTTTTTTAATTTAGCAAAACAAGTAAAAAGGGTTTATTAAGGTAATGCAACAGAGACATAAGCCATGATATTTTCAGTTGCTTCATAGACATTGGAAAGTTGAGCAATGATAAAGGAAGAACAAAGAAGACTCAATGCCTTTGCATTCTCATGTTGGCAAAGAGACCGCCAAAAGAACAAATAAATCTTTCCAAGAAGAAGTGTAGCCAGAAGAAGTGTTCTTAGAGACAAAGATTGTCTGTGTTGGACATGTTATCAGGTAGGGCCAGTCTTTGAAAAAGGACATCATGCTTGGAAAAGCAGGAAGTCAGAGAACGAGAAGACTTTCAAAGAGATTAACTGATACAGTGAATACAACAGTGGGCTTAAACTCAGCTGAGGTTGGACCAGAGTCAGGCTCATTGTTCATAGGTTCGCTATGAGCCAAGCTGGCTTAATAGCACCTAATAACATTTTATAGGCAGTCTGTATGGTAAGTCAGTGAGAGGTTGCCTATTTCCTTCGAACTTCCTGCATGAGCCTTGGCTGTAGACAGGGAAGAGCCCAGAATAGCACTGCTTGGAAGAAAGTGGGTACCAGCATGCCTTCCACTTCCAGCTGCTGTCATGCCATGATTGTGTTAAATTTGAAGAGCCAGAAGACCTTGTGGTCCAGGCTTGTGGTAACACGTGCAATTTGATTCCCTCGGACTTAACCACATTGTTCTAGTTGCCTTCCATTGCATGAATTAATCACACCCTTAGTTTTTTGCTAGTTAGAGCGCTCATATTTCAAAGTGTGCCTTTTCATCCCTGTCTTCGCTTTTTTCCAAACCTTAACCCTATTCCGTTTGATCATTTCCGCCCCCAAACCCACTTTCGGATTATTTCTTCAACTGATTGACCTTTTGCTCAAAATATTAAAATATTTTATCTCTAGTTAGTTGGGAGATTGTTTTATATTACCTTCTCCAACCTTCATTATATTAATTTTGAGATCATGGGGAAATTACTAGAAATTCAACACTCAGGCAACTGTGTTTAGATTGTTGTTGTATGTTGTTAGGTGCCATTTGGTGGCTGACAAAGCATAATGATCCTAAAAAAACAGAGATTAACATTGCTCTAGCCTGCATTATCCTCACAAGCAATGATGTGGTCAAGCCCACTGTTACAGTCACCGTGTCACTCCATCTTGGAGAGGGTCTTCCTCTCCTTCTCTGACCCTCCACTTTTCCTAGAAAGATGTTCTTTCAGTAGGACTGAATATTCTATCAGTAGCGCTGGCCCCTACTGATAACATGTTCAAAGTATGTGAGATCATTTTTGCCCCTAAGGAGTAGCTTGGTTGCGCTTTCTCCAAGACAGTCTTGTTTGTTCTTCTGGCAATTCTTGGGATATATAGTACTCTTTTCCAACACTACGACTCAAAGACATCGATTTTTCTTCTGCCATCTTTAGTCACCGTACATCTTTCAGATGCAAAGGAAGCAGATGAAAAAACCATGGCTTACCGTGGGCCTTAATCTTTAAACTGACATTGTTGTTGTTAGATGCCATTGAGATGTATACGACTCATAGCAGCTCTCTAAACAACAGGTCTGAACCCTGCCGTATCTTGTGCCACCTCACAATCTCTGACACACTCAGCTCCATAGCTACAGTCACAATGTGAATTCACCTGATTAAGGGTCTTCCTCTCTTTTGCTGCCATCCAACTTTCTAAGCATGATGGTCTTCTCCAAGGAATAGCCTCTCTTAGCAACATGCCCAAAGTATATGAAACAAAGCTTTATCATCTTTGTGTCCAATGAGCCCTCTGGCTGCACCTTCTCCAGGATAATAGAATGATGTTGCTGGAGGTTCCCTTTCCAGTCCATTGTGTGTGACACTGCTGACTTTGTGGTATATCTCTGCTCTCTTGAATGCTAATACTTAGGAAGTAATTCTTACTGTGCATGGCAGCTCTACGAGACATTAACATATCCCCCCACCCACCCAAGGTAATGTCTCTTGTGCAGATTAAATAAGGACTAGCTGTTGCCTTCTTGGCTTCTACCCTTTACCTTATATGGGCTCTGGCTGTGCTTTAAGAGACTGTTTGACAAAGTCCCAGCAGAAACTGCAAGTCACTTTATGATTTTAACATTACCTTTGACTTTCCAAATTATTTCAGAGCTCACTAGGTCCTAACGATACCAGGTATTCAAGGATGGTTCAACAGAAGAAAAAATATCCATAAAATCCACTACATCATTAAAACAGAAGAACCACATGGTCATATAAGTCAATGAAAAAAAAGCACTTGACAAAATTCAACCCACTTTCCTAATAAAAATGCTTAGCAAAATAGGACGAGGGTAAATTCCTCAATATAGTTAAAAACATATGTACAAAACCAGTGGCCAGCATAGCTCTCAATGGAGAGAGATTGAAGGCATTCCCTTTGCAAAGAAGAACTAGACACAGGTACCTTTTATCATCATTCCTGTTTAATATTATGTTAGAAGTTCTATTCAGAGCAATAGGCAAGACATGAAAATAAAAGGCATCCAAATTGACAAAGAGGAAATAAAGTGATCTCTATTTGGAGATAATAGTATGATCATATATTTATAAAATCAGCAAGGAAATGACTGTAGTATGATCTTATATCTAGAAAATCAGCAAGAAAATTACTGGATCTTATTGCCTAATTAGTAAAAGTGATAAGACACAAGATTAACACAAAAAAATCAGTCGAATTTTTCCACAGTGACAAGGAGAACTATGAAAAAGGAAATAAGGCAATATAAGGTTGTGACAGGATAATATCCATATGCATACAAGGAAGACCTGTTAACACCACTATCATTCCAATATATGTACCAGCAAATATAGCCAGAGGAGATAGATTTCTACCAACTTTTGCAATCAGAAATATATTGAACATGCAACCAAGATATATTAATAATGATGGGTAACTGGCATACAAAATTTGGAAACAGAGACGAAGGATTGGTAGTCAGAAAGTATGGACTTGGTGACAGAAATGAGGCTGGATATAGAATGATAGAATTTTATACTATCAATGACTTATTCATTGTCAATAACTTTTATAAGAAACACAGAGACTATATATATGGACCTCACTGGATGGTCTATATAGGAATCAGATTGATTACATCTGCAGAAAGAATCATTGAAGAAGCTCAATATCAGCTGTGAAAACTAGGCTAGGTGTTGATTATTGAACAGACAATCAATTGCTCATATGTGAGTTCACACTGAAGCTAAAGAAAACTAAAGCAAATCTTCAAGAACCAAATTTGACCTTAAGTCTGTCCCCCCTGAGTTTGAACACCATCTCAGGAACAGGGTTTGAGGGCTTGAACACTACTGAACGACAATCAGATGAGCTGTGGGAGGGTATCAAGAATATCATTTATGAAGAAGACAAAAGTCAATGTCAGAAGAGACTCTGAATACTGCACCAGAGAGCTAAGAAGTCAAAGCAAAGGGGAGAAATCAAGAAGGAGACAAACAGAAGATTTCAAAAGGCAGCTTGAGAAGACAAAGCAAAGTCTTATAATGAAATGTACAAAGAGCTGGAGTCAGAAAATCAAAAGGGACGAATTCACTCAGCAATTCTTAAAGCTGAAGGAACCGAAGACAAATTCAAGCCTTGAGTTGTAATACTTAATGATGCTATGGGCAGAATAGGTGCATTGAATATGAAATAGAATTGAGAACTTAGAAATAAGTCTATCCACCTAATGGACTGCTGATCTTTGACAAAAAAAAAAGAAATTCATAAAGTGGGGAAAATGCAGACTTATTAGCAAATGTTGCTAGCAAAACTGAGTATTTTCAGAACATGGAAACAAAAACCCGTACCTCACACCATATACAAAAACTAATTCAAGAAAGATCAGGGACCTACATGTAAAATCTAAAACTAAAAAAAAATCATCAAAGAAGCAATGGGACAAAGTTAGAAGACCTAAAGTGTGGTATAAATCTCAATCTTTTAAAAAAGCCAGCAAAACCAAACAAACTGTCATCACATTCCAAGTTGGAACTGACTCTTGCCAACCCTCCATTGGATTTCTGAGGATAAAAAGTGCGTGAAGGAGACTGCTCATTCTTTTCCATGAAAAGTGCTTCTTGCTATGTACTGATGAGTAGAAATCGTCTTGTAGCTGATCCCCTAGCAAGTTTTCAGAGGCAATGTGAATTTCCTGGTTATGGAACTCCTTCTATCTTGTGGTTTCTCCATCCCCTAGTATTCCTCCCCTACCTGTTGCTGCTGCTGCTGTTGTTATATGCCGCCACGTCAGAACCAACTCATAGCTGACCCTCCAGATGGTTTTCAGAGGCAATCAATCACACAGGAGCAAATTGTTCCTCTTTCCCCCATAAAGGAGCTGATACATTCAACACTCATGCCTTTGGGTTGGCAGCACAACTCCAGAGAGAAAGAGAAAGTGTGTGCAGCCCCCAGGTCTGGGCTGAGGAGGGACATTCTGTTGGACAAAACTAATCACATGATCTGCTCCAAAGCAAGAAAAAAAATGTCTTCCTGTATGTTAAGAAAAAGCAAGTGGATTGCCAACTACTCACTCAGTCCTGGTCAATCCAAGAGTCCATTAACAAAGGAATGGATTGAGAAACTGTCATACATTCACACAAAGGAGTGCTGTGTACTATTAAGGAGTAATACGTAATACTGAAAAATAATGAATTCATGAAATACTACACAACATGATTGTGTCCTGAGGAATGTATGTCTAGTGAAATAAATCAGTCACAAAAGGAGAAATACTATAGAAGGCCACTGTTAGAGAAAGGCTGACATACACACAGCATCTAGCGTGGTTACTAGGAGACAGCATTCCAGCGTGGTCACAAGAAAGGAGGAAGGGAGAAAAACAAAAAATTAATGCTTAGACAATGAACATTTCTTAAAATGGGTGAAAGGAAAGACAATGTGAAATACAAGTACAGTCAGATATTGTGTGTATTGTGATTTGTGTCATGGAGCAAATGTACATGAATGATTGATGGGAAAAAAATGTAAAAACCAATATGCTTGGTAAACTTTCACTCAAATTGTTATTGTTATGTACCATAAAGGCACGTGCAATTCATAGCAACCCTATGTACAACAGCCCTAAACCCTGCTCTATCCTGAGCCAACATTATTGTTTCTGACATGCCTACCCTCCTTAACCCAGTCACTGAGTCAATCCATCTCATCGAGGGTCTTCCTCTCTTGTGCTGTCCCTCCACCCTCCCAAGCATGATGTCCCTCTCCAAGGACTGGTCTCTCCTGGCAACATGTCCAAAGTATGTCAGACAGAGCTTCAGAATCCTTGCCTCCAAGGAGCAGCCTGATTTGTTCACCTAGCAGTCCATGATCTATTCAATACTCTTCTCCAGCACCACTGCTCACAGGCAGCAAGTCTCCTTCCATCTTTCATTCAAATTACAATTTGTGTGTGTGTGTGTGTGTGTGTGTGTGTGTGTGTGTGTGAGTGTACCGTCAAATCAGATCTGACTGCTACAGGAGGAGATTGTCCTCCTTTTCCCGGCAGAGCATCTGGTGGATTCGAACCGTGCACCTCTGGGATTGTAGTTGCAGCTTCTTCCCACTAGGCCACCAGAGCTCCCCTTCAAATTACAATTTTAAAAATCTTTAATTGCCACAGAGTTGAAACTGACTCATAGCTGACCCTTCAAAGGGTTTTCAAGTGGCTGTAAATCATCCAGGATGAGATTGTTCCTCTTACTTCTATGGAATCACTGATGGATTCAAACTACAGAGACTGGACAGGGCACCTCTGGATTACCAGCACAGCCCTCTATGGACGAGGCAGAGCACCGGGCTTAGGCTGTCCAAATGTCTGCATTCATGTCCACGTCTGTCCACCTATGTGTTTATCCACCTCTGTAACAACCCACCTACCAATCACTGACTGCCATTCATAGGATGGGCTGGGGTGACGGTCAGGTGGGACTCTGGCTTCTCCTGGGAAGTTCTTCTCTCCCTTCCAAGTCCCTGAGCTTTTTTTAGACCTTCTCACCTGTCACTCTGCACTGTCCCTGCCTTGTGTTCTTTGCTCGTGTGTGCTGCTTTCTCTCCTTCTGCAGGGAAAATGGGA
Source organism: Elephantulus edwardii (assembly GCF_000299155.1). Taxonomy (NCBI): domain Eukaryota; kingdom Metazoa; phylum Chordata; class Mammalia; order Macroscelidea; family Macroscelididae; genus Elephantulus; species Elephantulus edwardii. Next base: position 17,224,532 of record NW_006399777.1, on the reverse strand, counting down.
CCAAAAGTATGGCTTACATCGTTAGCGAGAAAGTTAACTGGGGCAGATCCTCAACACCAGAGCTCAGAGCTCCTGACGTGTGAAAAAGAGCTTGTGTCCCTTTATTGATCACATAGGTTGGGCCATATGACTAAGGACCTATAATAGGGCTGGTGGCCTAATGGTAAGGAGCTATGCTGCCAATCCAAAGGCAAGCGGTTCAAACCCACCAGCTGTTCCAAGGGAGAAAGGTGGACAGTCTTCTCTGGTGCTATTTACAGCCTTTGAAAACCTGCTAGAGGGTCAGCTACAAGTAGATTCTATGTCAACAGCAATGAGTGAAGGGTTTTGACTCGATACGAACCTCCCTGGAAGGCTCTGTCACACAGGAGACAAGAGTAAAGCTTCCATTAGTGGTGGACGCTAGAGACAAAAGATACCAAAACTGGAAGCTGAGACAGCTGTCACAGAGACACATCTATATCAAAAGCAAGAAGTAAAAACTTTGGGAGTTCAGCACCAATTCAAGATCTGGAAGAACAAAGCAAAACAGAGAGGGGGGAGGTGTTCAGGGCTTGAGGGGCAGAAGAAAGAGGTGCCAAAGTTGCACCAGCCAAAGTAGTTGGTTTTTTTTTCTAAGACCAAAACTACTGGGTGTCACTCCTCTGAGCAAATGCCCACAACCAGGTTTCTCCATTCAAATTACCCTTTGTATCCAAGAAAGCCCTGACAAGAACCCTCTCCAGCAACCCCCTGCTCTAACATCCACATTATTAGAGTCTAACTTCCAGTTGTTGACTTCCCGATGCTCCAACTTCAGCCAACACAGCATCAGTTCACAGCCTTGTGGCCACCAGCTTCCTCGTCCAACTCACTCTCCAGACTCCAAGATTCCCGGGGAGAGGGACAGCTCTTGTCTGTTTCTCCATAATGGGCAGCTCACAGAGTATCCAGTGTGGGGTGCACACTTAGTAATTGACTGCTGAGAAGAAAAACAAGAAAGAGGTATGGGATCCATGAATCAAGATTTCCGTTCAGGCAGAGTTCCTATCTCCCATCTGATGGAACTTGTTTGTCTCCAGCCCTTGGCATCTGGGAGAGATTGGAGCATGCCGAAGCAAGCCAGAGGAGAAAATGTAGATAATAAGAGAGGTAGCATGTCGGGCTGGAGGTGTGAAGCCCCGTATGGATAACACGGGCTCTTAAGCTTGAACTGGTCTACCTGCACCAATAGGATTGTCTGGAGGCAGAACTGCTCTTACCAAAGCTTTTCCCCTTTGTACTTTGGTGTGTAGCCTCCCCTCTCCCAGCATGAATGATGAAACCATTGTCAAGTTTACCAAGCCCCTACTATGTGCCCTAGTCTCATGGGCTCTGTGCTAGGTGGCCAACAAGACCTCGCAGCGTGCATTGTGGGGACCTGCCTGCTCTCCGTTCAAGAGTGTTTCGGCTCCACCTTTCTTCTCGATGATGAGCACAGTTGTGAGATGAGCAAACAGCTTCATCTCAGCTCCCTTCCTGCAGTTCAGGCCAAACTTGCTTCCTTGTGAGGGCCCTGGACCTTATCGATCTAGGAGGATGAGATAAGCAACAGATAGCCATTGAGATGACAGAAGAAGAATCGATGCCTTTGCGTTGTGGTGCTGGGAAAGAACACAGAGTATCCCACGGATTGCCAGAAGGACAAACAAGTATTTCTTGGAGAAGGTGCAGCCAGGGAGTTCCTTGGAAGCAAGAATGGTGAAACTTCATCTCACATACTTTGAGTATGTTGTCAGGAGAAGTCAGTCCTTGGTGGAGGACATCATGCTTGGAAAGGCGCAGTGTCAGTGAAAGAGAGGAAGACCCTCAATGAGATAGACTGACACTGACTATAATGGAAACAACTCAATAATAATAGCTGGTGGCGTGTGGAGCACGGGTGGCTGTGGTGGGTGTAAGTCTGGCTTTAGAAAGCGGCAGTCCAGTGAGGCCTCTGTAACGTGTATAAGCCTCCGAGTCCGGGGTCTTCTCTAAAACGACAAGAAGATATCCAGCATTTTATCCCTGGGACGTGGTGGGCCCCTGGGCATCTGTCAAATCTCTGCACGTTCCTGGAGGGGGACCGACCTCTCTGTCTTATGTCACTTTACGCGAAGTGTGACTGAACTCTCAAATATGAGTGAGGGGTGACAGAGAAGCCCCGTACGTGAAGGAGGTGGCTCTGGGACCTGGGGACCCTGAGGCTTCGGTCAACCTGCTCCCCAGGACAGACTGACTGTCTTTTGTATGTTTCTTTTTTACACAATACTATACGGCCCTCAGGCCTGGTTTTAATTGTTTTTGGTCAAACATTCTTCTAAGTGGCATAGCACTAGTCTGCCCATTTGCCGTACAGAGGTAACTCATGGTTGCTGTGATGCTGAACACTGTGACACTGATGTGTCAAATGCGATAATGGTCACCCATGGTGGATAGTGCTTGGTGGAGCTTCCCGATTAAAACAAGCAAGCAGGAGTGGCATCCACTTCCCAAATAGCTTGCCGCCAGAAACTCTGTGAAAGTGGAGAAACAATGAAAGTTATAAAAGCGTTCAGATCTTTTGTTCACAGGGTTGCTATGTGTCGTCTATGACTCTATGGCACTTAACAACAACAACATAATAACATTTATTATCTTTCAGTGCAAAGAATGGATAATACAGAGACTGATATTTTTTCCTTTTTTGTTATCATTCATTCATTCATTCCTGCACACTTTTGTTCCCTTCTTTATCCCCTAAATTTCCCTTGTGACTATTAATTGTCATACCCTTGGTTCCTAAGCATCTGTTCCTCTCAGAATGTCCTTCCTGCCCCTCACTGCAGGGGCGTGTGCATTATCTAGCCATCCAGTTCCTGCGTTTCCCCCTCCTCTGTCTTGATCCTATTAGTGCATTAATCAGCGTATGCAGTGTTTGTCTTTTTGTGACAAAAATATTTCACTCAGCATAATGTCTTCCAGACTCATGTGTACTATTTTACGAGTTTGTCATTTTTCGGTGCTGCGTTGTATTCCAAGGTGAGCCTGTCTGGAGGAGTGGGAGTGGCTAGAAGGTTACCTCTCTCTCCTAACTTCTGAGACGCAGGTCCTTTGGTCATGACCGTTGTCCCCCTGCCACACTCTGCCTTTCTCTCAACCAAGCCTCTGGTGTATGCGTCAGCTGTCCCTGCCTTGGTGTTAGAGAACACACCCAGAACAGACCACTGAAACTCAGCTGAAGGAAGGTTCCCACCAGAGGAGAGTTGCCTCCAGCCAAAAAGACCACAAACTCCAAAGGCCTTGGCGTCAGGGCCTCCTCAATGGTAAGACCCAGAAAAATGATCTGGGGGCCTTGTCACAGTGCAGACTCTGACGCAACAGGTGTGAGGTCTGCACGGTTAACAACATGAGAGCAACAAGGCGATGGAGAAGGTGGCAGCTGGGAGCAGAGCAGGACTTCCATCTGAAGATCGGATGGCACAAGCCTCCCTGAGCTGAGCTAGATGTCTCAGGTGGTCTCCATTCTGGGCAAAGGAACCAGTGGTTCCAGCCAGAGGAAGGGTCCCTGAGAGGCTGGGCTTGGACACACAGAAATCTAACTCTCATCTGATCCCTTACCTTCAGCCTCTTTTGACTTCTTGCTGAAAACAAGTTTTAGTTGGGGAATATCCCTGTCCCACCAACCATTTTTTATCTTCTATCTCTCCTCACTAATTGTTGTTGTTGTTTTGTGTACTGTGGAGTCGGAGCCAACCCATTGCTGAACTTCCAGTGGGTTTTCAGAGACAGTAAATCACATGGGAAGAGCAGCTGATGAATTTGAACTACGGGCCTTTGAGTTGGCAGTGCAATTCCTTACCACTAAGCCACCAGCGCTCCCTGATTACTAAACCCCAAACCCAAATCTCTGCTGTCAAGTAGAGGCTGGCCCGCGCAGTGGTCACTCACGGGGTTTTGAGGAGAATCGAGCTCCGTAGCATATTCATGGATGTGACCCTTTGGACACAAATCACCAGCTCTTTCTTCCAAGGCACCTCTGAGTGGATTCAAACTACTAACCTGTTGGTTATTAGCTCAGGGTGGGGAAATGGCAATATCCAGGGGTAGAACTGGTTCCAAGACCAGAGGAAGGGAATGCCAAAAAGAGAAATGATGAGCGAGCTGGGAGATTGTACAAACACACATGATGATTAAAGCCCTGCAGATTGTACCAGGGGTGGGAAGCGAGTGCCAAAGCCTGTCACTCACTCCATGGGGTGACCTCACTGCTCTCTCCTCTCCGTCCTCCTCCTCCCCCTCCCCCTTCTCTCTCTCTTACATCCCCCCCCACTCTGTCTCTCTTCTTCTTCTCTCTCTTTCCCTCTCTCTCACTTTTTCTGTCTCACACACACTATCTAGCACTCTCATGCTCTCTCTCTCTCTCTCACACACACACACACACACACACACACACACACGTTTTCTCTCTCTCTCTCCCACTCTCTTTCTCCCCCTCCTCCTTCTGGAGGGGAGCTGCAAACTCCAGAAGCTTCTGAGGCAGTGCCTCCTCTCAAAGGTGAAGCCACAGAAAACTTACCTGAGGCTCAAAGCCCCCTGTGGTGTGCTCCTCCCTCAGCCGGCCAAGATGGAGCCTGTGGTCTGACCTGGGGGTGTAGGGAGCATGTGCTCTTTAGCACCAGGGCTTGGAAGTTGTCTTTAGAAAAGTGGCAACTGATGAAGGTTCCACCAAACCAACTGATAAGCTGTCAGAACAAATAATACACATAGCAAGAAGCAAACAACAGAAAAAGGTCAGGATTTTTTTCTACAGCTGTAACAGAAAATTCCCCTCCATTTATTTCAGGCATCTAGAAAAACATCGATTTCATAATAGATTCAAATAATCTTCATAATAATAACAATAATTTGGAATGGAAAACTTCCTACATGAAGCAAGCTATATATTTTTGGAGACAGACAGAAATGATCTCTTTATAACGGGAAAGTATATTTGGTACTAGATGTTGTTGTTGGGTGCCATTGAGCCAAGTATAACCCATAGCAACACTAGGAACAACAGATGTGAACCCAGTCCTATCCTGTGCCACCCTCACATTTCTTGACACGTTTAAGTCCACTGTGGCAGTCACCATGTCAGTCCACCTGGTCAAAAGTCTTCCTCTCCTTCACTGACCTTGTACCCTTCTGAGCATCGTGTCCCTCTCCCAGGAATACCTTCTTCTAGCAACATGCCTGAAGTATGTGAGGCAAAGCCTCATCATCTTTGCCTCCAAAGAGCACTCTGGCTGCACCCTCCTCCAGACATACGTGTTTGTTCTTTCGGCCGTCCATGGGATGTTCAGTGCTGTTCTCTAACCCCACAGCTCAAAGGTATAAATTCCTTCTGTCATTCCTACTCATTGTTCAGCTCTCAGATGCCTAGCAAGTGAACGGAAAAACCATAGCCTGAATCAAACTCACCTTAGTCCTCAAAGTGACATTATTACTCCTTAATAATTTGGAGAGGTCCCTAACTGCAAACATTCCTAGTAAACATCTCCTGATTTCCTGACTGCTGGTAGAAAGGGTGTTAATTGTGGTGTCAAGTAAGATGAGGTTGTTGACAGTTTTCAATCTTTCTTCTCTGTTTATCATGATGTTGCCTATAGGTCCAGTGGTAAGAATCTTTGTTTTCTTGACACTGAGATGCAACCCATACTGAAGGCTGCATTCCTTGATCTTCTGCAACAAGTCCTTCAAGTCCTCCTCACTTTTGGCAAGCAAGGCTGTGTCATCTGTATAATGCAGATCCTTGATGAGTCTTTCCCCCTGTCCCACACCTATCCTGGTGCCACATTTCTCTTCATAGAATCTAGCTTCTCAAATAATTTGCTCATCATACAGATTAAATAGGTACCGAGAGAGAAAACAACCCTGACTCACTCCCCTCTTCATTTTAAACCATTCAATGTTCCCTTCTTTGTTTGCACAACAGCCTCCTGGTCTAGGGACAGGTTTTACAAGAGCACAACTAATTGTTTGATTTAAGATATCTCAAACTGTAAACAAATCCATTCTCTAAACTGTAGTTAAAAGTCACAATAGAAATTTCTAAAGAAATTCCCAAATTCATATGGAAGAGAGAATGTGAAAAAAAAAATCAAGGTGATAAAAATTAAATAAAAGGAGATGTTTGCTGGGGTGGGGGTAGGGGGTGTGTGAGATGTCTTATAACAAAAAAAAACAGCCCTATAAAGTTTAACAGGACAACAAGCAATAAAGGTTGGAGAAGATGTGGTGAGATAGGAAACCTTATACATTGTTGGTGGGACTGTAAAATGATGCAACAACTCTGGAAGGCAGTTTGGTGTTTCATCAAAAAGCTGAATTTCCATATGACCCAGCTAGTCCACTGCTGCTGGGCATATACCCCAAGGAAAACAGGAGAGAGAGAGAGAGAGAGAGAGAGAGAGAGAGAGAGAGAGAGAGAGAGAGAGAAGAGAGAGAGACAGAGAGGAGAGGAGAGGAGAGGAGAGGAGAGGAGAGGGAAGAGAGAAGAGAGAGACAGAGAAACAGAGAAAAGCTAAGCAGAAAGGGCAGGCCCTCAGCACCACCCAGAAAAGCCAGCACAGAAGTGTGTCCTTTGAACCCGGTTCTCTGCTCGGTGGACCCAGCAGAGCCAGGCCCAGACTGATGTTACGAAATGTACAGATCTCCTGGGAGTGCTGAAAACAGACCAGGCAGGGCCTTCCTCCTGAACCAGGGGACAACAGAAAGCCTCCCCCTACACCTGGTGCCTGGAATTCAGACTTCACAGAGGTTCTTGATCATCAAAAGGTCTGTGGTTGACATACCAGCTGCTCAGACCTGGAGACCTGCCCCTCGCAGCCCAGCCGCAATATATAAAAACAAAGACGCAGAAAGGCAAGGAAGGAGCAAGAAAGGAAATCTCACAGTAACAAACCTTTATTTGCAACTGATAAAGCAAAGATCCTAAAGTCAGCAAGATTGTTTTTCGCTGATTTGAGCAGCACAATTCGTCAACCTGACCTCGTGGACATACTTGGTTTACCCAAGGACTGCAGGGTACACATTTTTTTTCCAACACATACGTTCCATTTACAAAACTTTGCCACAAAACTATAAAACAACTCATGACAACTTCCAAAGGAATGAAAACATGCAGAGCATATCTCTATTAATATCGCTATTATGCGAGAAAATCATAGTAAGAGCTAACCAGACGTTTAAAAATATATTGAAATACTTATGAACACATTCCCAGAAAACCACTGGGTTAAAGAATCAGAATGAGACATGGAAAACAATTTGACCTGACAAAAACTAACAAATAATAAAACTCATGGGGTGGCATTAAAACAAGATTTAGAATATATGAAGTGCTATATAGGGAGCTCTGGTGGCTTAGCTTCATGGCTCTGTCAATCCAAAGGTACACAGTTCGAATCCACCAGCTGGTCCTGGGGAAAGATAAACAAACTCCATCCATGTGATTTATTGCATCTGAAAATCTGGAACATCAGCTATGGATTCAATTAAATAGTACAATTAAATAGCTCCAATTAAACAGTACACCCCAGCAGCAGAGTGCAAGACATTTATTAGGAAAGAAGTCTGGAAAATCGGAGAGATATTGAATGTTCAAAAAGAGAATGAATACTATGCTGCTTTGAAAAACAAGGAACTCTCGCAATATTATTCAAAATGGGTGACCCTGGAAGACATTATGCTGAGTAAAAAAATCTCAGTCACAAAGAGACAAATATTATATGGTGCCACTGTTATAGAATGAGTCTGACATTGGGGTGGGGGTAAGACTGAGAAAAACTGGATAAATTATGTTTACTGCATTGAAAAAAAAAGTTGCCTAATATGTATCTCTATCTCTATCTCTATATCTATCATCTATCTATATATATATTGCTGCAATTTAAATTGCATATGAGTAATTAATGTTCTGTTCCACAATCAGCCTCAATGCTTGTTTACACAGCTGATAATGAGTTCTGTATTGTCTCTCTCTATAGATATAAAACCAATCTGATACGTGTATATTCCTTTAGGTAAGATCCATGTATATAATTGTCATTTATGTTATTCTGGTTTTCTGTAAAAAGGTATGAGCAATGAATAAATTATTGATTGAAAAAAAATGAAAATAAATATGAATGTCAGTGTGAGCAAAGGTGGGTCCCCACTGAGGCTGAACCAGAGCAGAAGAGAAAGTCACAAAGCGGGAGGTGGCATGAGGGGGAAAGAGGGCTGCGGCTCGCGTTCTGTTTTCCAGGAGGTTTTCACAGTAGTCCTGACAACACTGGATACTCAGCTCCACAGTCACACTCTCCTGAGACTGGAATCAGAATCATGAACTTGGCAATGTACAAATGTTCCCTTGGCATGGAGTCCTGTTTCTTATCTGACAGGTGACTCTTTGGCTGCAGCCGCGTGGTAAACAACTCTCTAAGTCTCTATGTCCCCATAATTGTGGTTTTGATGGCCTTAGAGAGGTCAAAATATTTTCCATCATCATCGCTTCTATCACCACACCCCACACCTGCTACCCACCCTCATTCCTCTTCACTCCTATAATCTGCTCCTCTGTCATCATTGCCATCAACACTGTCACTTCCACGGCTATCAACATCATTGCTATTATTACCAATCACCAGTCAACCACCAACACCAACCTTGGGAGCACATACACCACCATGCACCATCATCATGCACCACCAACGTGACCATCACCGTAACAGTCCCCATCAGCACCTCCACTCATTGAATGTGCTGTGTGGACCACTTTCTGTCTGCTTTGTCTGACTTTTCTCTGCTGTCTTGCCTTGTTCTTCAGGTCTCTGCCTCCTCTGTTGCTGAACAAGGAAACACTGCACGGTTTAAAATCAAGAGAGATGTGTGCAAGGGTTATACCCTTTGTCTGTACCCATTCATTTGCATATTCAACGCTGAACAAATCATTTGAGAAGCTGGACTATAGGCAGAAAAATGTGGCATCAGGATTGGAAACAGACTCATCAACAGCCTGTGTTATGTAGATTCTTGCAGAAAGTGAAGAAAAGTTGAAGCATTTATTGTACAAGATCATAGAATACAACCTTCAATAGAGATTACTGGTCAACAATAAGAAAACAAAAATTCTTGTCACTGTCGAATCCACCAGATGCTCTGCTGGAGAAGGAGGGGCAATTTTCTCCTGTACCAGTCAGATCAGTAAGATCCGATTTGATGGTACACACACATAAAATAATAAAGTAATAATTAAAAAATTTCTTGCCACTGGACCTATAGACAACATCTTGATAGATGCAGAAAAGGTGGAAGTTCTCAATAATTCTGTTTTCCTTGCAGCTACAATCAACACCCACGGTAGCATCAGTAAAGAAATCAAAAGACATGAAACATTTGGAAAATCTGCTGTCAAAGACCTCTCCTTGGCAAGAGGACTAAGTCCTTTTTCCTAGAGAACCAGGATGTCAGTTTAAAGACTAAGGTTTGCCCAACCCAAGCCTGGGTGTTTACAATTGTTTCCTATGTATCTGAGAATTGGACAATGACAAAGGCCAACAGGGAGAGAATTGATGGCTTTGAATGGTGATGTCGGCAAAGAGTACTGAACATCCACAGGTTTCCAAAAGAACAAACAATTCTGTCTTGGAGGAAGGGCACCAAAGTGCTCCTTAGAGGCAAGGAAGGATGGTCAAACTAAGAGTCACATAGTTTGGGCATGTTGTCAGGAGAAGGCAATCCTTGGCCACACACATCATGCTGGGAGACATCAAGGTGGAGGGTCAGAGAAAGAGAGGAAGACCTTCAAGAAGATGGATTGGCGCAGGGACCGTAACAAAGAGCTGATTCGTTGTAAAGACGTCTTAAGAGAGGGCCAGGGTCAGATCTGCTCTTAGATCTGCTCACTGCGCATTGTGGTTGATCGAATGAACAGCAATCTCCTCTTGGTCCAAGTGAATATGAAACCTTCAAAAGGGTGTTTAGCCATCTTCCTTCTGTTAGACCCCAAATGCAGGGCAAGCTGCCTGCCTGACTGGAGCAGAATATAAAGCTGCCTGTTGTCACCGGGTTCTTTACAAACTGCCTCACACACTTAACAGATCGAGACCAGTCACCCTCTCATTATATTCCAATTAGTAACAATCATTAACTCATCATTCGTTTTGAGCAGGAGTCTTGCCCAGCAAATAAATTGGCTTTAACCAGTGATTAAAAAGACTCCTTTGCCCCGCCGGCCACCCCCTGCATAAAGTTCACCTCAACATCTTTAGTGTAGGAAGGGACACTCCTGAGTGGTCTTGTGGGGGTGGAAGGGACTTCCACGGTCCTCATGGAGGCCGAATCAAGAGCCCCAGGAAAAAGAAATCCGTGGAACCAGTGGGAGGGGAATCATCCCTTCCTCTCAGCCTTCAAGGTGTTGTTTCCAGGAACTGGGCCAGTTCCTTGAAGTGCTGTTGACACTGAAATTTGCATGCACATGAAATAGCATGTGTCGTTGATGATGTGTAGCTGGGCCAGTTGGCGAGAAGCCCATGAGCTGTTACAGCATGACCTTCGCCCTTCCCAGGCCGTCAGTGCTACTTGTTTATTATGTCTTCTGTTAGGAAGCCCGCTCTCTCACACTCCACTGTGCCTGGTAATCTTTGTTTTCATGGTCTCATAAAACTTAAACTTCAACCAAATCAGGCGAGAGTGTAGTGGTATCTCATTACAGTGACGCCTCACAAGCGTGAAGTCTTCATCCTTTGACCGTTTGTTTGGACGTCCTTTTCAAAGAACTTAATCATTCATGCGATCATTTTCCTAGAGTTAATCTGCCTTACGTTGTAGCCAGTGGCTGCCAAGTCAGCCCCCACGTGTGTTGTTTGTTGTTGTTATGTGCCGTCGAGTCACTTGTGACTCATAGCGACCCTATGTACAACAGCCCTAAACTCTGCTCTGTCCTGAGCCAATCTCACTGTCTCTGACACAACTACCACCATTACGCCAGTCACTGAATCAATCCACTTCATAAAGGGTCTTCCTTTCCTGCACTGTCCCTCCATCCTCCCAAGCGTGATGTCCCTCTCCAAGGACTGGTCTCTCCGTACAACATGCCCAAAGTATGTCAGACGAAGCCTCAGAATCTTTGCCTCAAAGGATCCACCCAGTTTAACCCTCTCCAGGATGAACCTGTTTGTCTTCTTAGCAGTACATAGTACCCTTAATACTCTTCTGCAGCACCACAGCTCAAAGGCATCAATTCTCCTTCTATCCTCCTTGGTCATTGTCCAACTCTCTCACACATAACAAGTGATTGCAAAGACCATGGCCTATATCAGGCGCACCTTAGTCTCCAGAGAGATACCATTGCTCTTCAGCCCCCACGTATAGTCACCGTATGTGTAACAGAACCAAGAGTTACCTGTCATGCACCATCTTCAATGACCACTGTTGTGTCTCAGTCCATTATTCTGAGCTCTGTGGCAATCCATCTCACCAAAGGTGGCCCTCATCTTTGCCCACCTTCTACTCTACCAACTAGAATGTTCTTTTCCAACAATTGGTCTTTGCTGATGATGGCTCAGTCCATACAGAGTCACACCGCTACCTCAAGGTGGCACCTTCCTGGTGGTTCAAACCCACCACTGGCCCCTCCGAAGGAAGATGGTCAGTCTCCTTCCTGCTTTGAGATTTACAACCTCAAAAAGCCTACTCTGGTGGCCGAGCAGTAAGAAGCTGCATTGCAATTCCAAAGACATGGGCTTGGAATCCACCAGTAGCCCCGGTGGGACAGGACAGGCAATCTCTTTCCTCTGGAGGATCAGCTATGAGTTGGTTCCAAGACGAGTTAGTTTCAGAATCTGGTAGGGGGAGTGCTTCCAACCTGTTCTTTTCCTTGAAGAATATTTTGACTGTGTTCCATATCCATAGAGGGATGTCTGGGTGGTATCAGCTAAGAGCTCAGCTCCTAGCCGGAGGTTAGCATTCGAGCCGAGGGCGCTCTGTTGGCACAATCCATGGGGGACTGTGTGGGTAACTTATGGCTGCTGTTCTCTGCTGGTTTGGATCCACCAACGATTCTGTGGGAGAAAGATGGAAGCTCAAGCAATAAAAGGCCAGAGAGCTGGACAGTGACTAGGGAGGATAGAAGAAGAATCAATGCCTTTGAGCTATGGTGCTGGAAAAGAGTATTGAATGTACCATGGACTGCTAGGAGGATGATCAGATTCATTTTGGAGAGGATTAAACCAGGCTACTCCTTGGAGGCAAGGATTCTGAGGCTTCATCTGATATACTCTGGACATGTTGTAAGGAGGGACCTGTCCTTGGAGAGGGACATAATGCTTGGGAGGGTGGAGGGACAGCGCAGGAGAGGAAGACCTTCTAGGAGGTGGATTGATTCAGTGATTAGGGTAATGCGGGTGGGTGTGTCAGAGACAATAAGGTTGGCACAGGATAGAGGAGGGTTTAGGGCTGTGGTATATACAGGCTCGCAATGAGTTGTAGGCAAGTTGACAACACATAACAACAACAACTGAGTCAGTTCTGATTCTACCTCAGTGAGTGTGGGTCTCAGAAGACAGGTGTGGCTACCTGTTTCTGGAAGGTCATAGCTTTGTAAACCCTGTAGACCAGTTGTCCACACAGATCACCCGGAGTCACAAATAGCTCAGTATCACCTAACAACAGTGAGCGTGTGTGCGCTTTAGCTTGTCAAGTTCTGCTGAATGATAATAACATAAAATAATACAAGAAACTGGTTGTAGGTTGTATAATATGATTGTTGTTGTTACTGTTGTTAGGTGCCATCAATGTGACCCTATGAACAGCACACCTAAATTCCGTCTTGTCCTGTACCAAGAGTCACCAATTGCACCAGTGAAAGCTTTAAATGGGCAAGTGCTGCATTTCATAAATATATTTACAAAAATTAGAGGTTGGTGGGGGGAAGCCTGAACACATTTTGATGGAGAAATTATTAATTCAAGATAATGAACATCTTTTTATGTGGTCTTTTAAGGTTTTACAAATTATTTGTTTAATAGTGGATATTTAGAAATAAAGTACACAGAAACATAGTGATCAAAATGCCTATCATTTTAAATTATTTTTGTATGAAACTTTAATAAGGATGCCTGACAGATTGCAAGAAATAAACTCTGAATTTAGGGACCAGATATTTTGAGGGGTTCATTTTAAATACCACGTAGTTATGCAAATAATTGGAAGGCTTTAAAAAAATATATGGCCTTCTGAAATATAAATTGACAGCATACAAATCTGTCTCTTTTTCATTAAAGCCTCTTTAAAGAAGCAGTCTATAGCATCACATTGACAGCTCAGTGAACCTGGTGCGGGCTTTTATTTCTGTTGAAGACTTGAGAATTTCTCTATTATTTTCTTGACAAAAAATTCTTGCACGTCTTTTGCAAGATTGATGTCTCATTCACTCACTACATCAAGTCCATTTCAACTCCTAGCTGACCTTCCATGGAGCTCCTGAGGCCAAACACCTTAATGAGAGGAGATTGGCCATTTTTCTCCAGAGGCGCAGCTGATTGGCTTGAACCATCAGAGCTGGGAAGCGTTTGGGTTAGCGACACAATTCACTAGGAACTACGCCATCAGGGCCCCTCAGATCTATTCCTCAGTACTGGACAATTGTTGATGGTACTGTACTCACATCATCTCTTCAGTTTCATTTCCTAACTCTTGCTGGTATAGAAAAACGACTGACTTTTGTCAAGTGTTGTTCAGATATAATGTTATATGAAGTTCACTCACTTAAAGCGTATAATCTTGTTTTAAAAAAATCATAAACAATATTCAGCATAAGTAGAAAGAGGGGAATAGATTTCTTTGCCTTGGAGGTCTCGGGCATTTTGCAGGAGGAAGAAAAGAGAGTGTTCAGTGTGTTTTATGTGAGTTCTGGTGGCTTAGTGGTAAAGAGTTAAGGTGCAAACCCAAATATAGGAAGTTCGAATCCTCCAGCTGTTCCGAGGGAGAAAGATGAGCAACCTCTTCTCAGGCCATTTATAGCCTCTGAAAACCCACTGGAAGGTCAGCTATGAGCTAGTTCCATGCACATGACAACAACATGTATGTGTTGTGTTCCATCAAATCTCTAAGACCTCATAGCCCCACCGCAGTCTTCTCAGTTGTCTAATACATCTTCAACCTAAATTGATATCTGCTGTGCTCCTTAGAAGAAAGGATGGCAAAAAATTTGTCCCACATACTTTTGGTATGTTTTCAGGAGGGGTCTGTTGTTGTCTTTGTTGTTGTTATATACCCTAAAGTCAGGACTGAAGCAAAGCTCACTCTCCAGTAGGTTTTCAGAGGCAGTAAATCACATGGGAGGAGACTGCCCATCTCTCACAGGACAGCTGGTGGGTTTGAACCTCTTGCTTTTGAGTCAACAGAGCTTTATCACAAGGCCACCAGGGTTCCTTTCAGGAGGGTCTAGTCATGGGGGCAAGAGACATTATGCCTGGTGAAGAAGAGGGCTTGGCAAAACAGAGGAAAGTCCTCAGTGAGATGGACATAAACAGTGGCTGCAGCAATGGGTTCAAGCACCTGAAGCAGGACTGTGAGGAGGGAGGAGGGATGTGAGGAGGGAGGAGAGATGTGAGGGTGGAGGAGGGATGTGAGGAGGGAGGAGGGATGTGAAGGTGGAGGAGGGATGTGAGGAGGGATGTGAGGGTGGAGGAGGGATGTGACGAGGGAGGAGGGATGTGAGGGTGGAGGAGGGATGTGAGGAGGGAGCAGGAATG
>NW_006399777.1:17198131-17209676 GCF_000299155.1 Elephantulus edwardii | reverse complement strand
GGAGGAGGGATGTGAGGAGGGAGGAGGGATGTGAGGGTGGAGGAGGGATGTGAGGAGGGATGTGAGGGTGGAGGAGGGATGTGACGAGGGAGGAGGGATGTGAGGGTGGAGGAGGGATGTGAGGAGGGAGGAGGGATGTGAGGAGGGAGGAGGGATGTGAGGGTGGAGGAGGGATGTGAGGAGGGAGGAGGGATGTGAGGGTGGAGGAGGGATGTGAGGAGGGAGCAGGAATGTGAGGAGGGAGGAGGGATCTGAGGATGGAGGATGGATGTAAGGAGGGAGGAGGGATGTGAAGGTGGAAGAGGGATGTGAGGAAGGAGGAGGGATGTGAGGAGGGAGGAGGGATGTAAGGAGGGAGGAGGGATGTGAGGAGGGAGGAGGGATGTGAGGGTGGAGGAGGGATGTGAGGAGGGAGGAGGGATGTGAGGAGGGAGGAGGGATGTGAGGAGGGAGGAGGGATGTGAGGAGGGAGGAGGGATGTGAGGGTTTAGCAGAGTACACTTCAGATGACAGGCTAGAGCAGCTGAAAGGATCTGCAAGGTCAGGGTCAAAGCTCCCCAGGGCCAGCAAATGTGAGGGCGTTCTCAGCAGTAGCAGCAGGTGTGTTTCCTGGATCTCTGGCTGTCCTGGTACGTTCGGGTTTTTTCCAACTTTTGGGATGAATGTACCATCCCAGCAAGCACGGCTCCACCTCCTGGTGGCACCTGGTTTACCACCTAGACAAGATCTGGCAAGTCATCTTCTCACACATCTTATCACGGGTGGATGGTGGCAACAAGCCCTTCGGAACGTTCACATGGCATTTTATAATCACCAAAACCTTCTCTGTTATTCAGTTCCTGGATTTCCCCAACAGAGGGCTTGCATCAAGTTTTGCTCAACAATTTGGGAGGAAAGCAAAGTTGAGTAATATTGCATGCTCATTATACAAATGTGATATGAAGTAAAAAGCAAACATTCTCACATTTAGATAGACGCCAGGCAAGCTAGCATGAAATCACATTTATAATTGATATTTTATATGGAGATTGGTATTTCAATAGGGCCTTTCTTAATCACAAATTCCTGAACCAAAATTTATCCACCAGTGATTCCTTTTGCTTTCTCCAGTCCCTTTCCCTTCCACTCAAAATGACTGTTGCAAAGAGCCAGTCATATCAAACTAGTAACCTGTGACTGAGAGAGAATCTGACTTCTTTCATTTTAACTTCTGGAGGTCTGGGAACTACAGGTAGCTGGAGAGATGAGTCTTCTCTGAATGTCCACGCAGAACTCGTGAAGCGATTCATCGCCATAGAAATCTGTAATCATTAAGTGAAAGGAAATTCAGTGTCTTTGAAGTCACCATTCTCTATACATGGTTGCCTCTCAAATTACGGAGTGTTCTTCTCCCAGCTTGTAAATTGTTCACTAAGTCAAAGAGCAAGGACATTTTTTAAAAAAATGTACATATGATTTTATTTGTAACACAAGGGACTCTTATACAGGCACACCTTAGTCTTTAAAGTGGCATCCTCGCTGGTTAGGATTTTTAAAGATCTCTTTGTCAGCAGATCTGCCCAATGGAAAATGTGCTTTGGCTTCTTTGACTGCTCCTTTGGGTATTAATTTTGCAACCAGGGAAAATGAAATCATTAGCAACTCCAATCTTTTCTCCATTTATCGTGTTGCCTACTGGTCCAGTTGTGAGAAAGTTTGTTTTCTTTAGGTTGAAGTGTAATGCATCCTGAAGGCTTTGATCTTACTCAGTAAGTTCTTCAAGTTCTCTTTTCTTTCAGCAAACAAGATTGTGTCATCTGTATGGCACAAGTTGCTGCTAGGTCCTCCTTCATTTCTCCTTTATATAACCCATTTTCTCATTATTTTCTCAGCCTTCATACTAAATAATACGGTAAGATAATACAAACCTGGTGCACATTTTTCCTGATCTTAAACCACGTTCTGTCTGAACATCTGCTGCTTGGTCAATGTACAAGTTCCCCATGACACAATGAAGTGTTCTAGAATCCCCATTCTTCTCAATGTTATCCAAAATGTATTATGAGCCACACATTCAAATGTCCTTTCATCATCAATAAAACACAGGTAGATAAATTTCTGGTATTCTAGGCTTTTGGCCAAACTCCATCTGATATCAGCAATAGTATTTCTTAGTCCACAGCCTCTTTTGATTTCAGCTCAAATTTCTGACAGTTCCTTGGCAATGTACTGCTCCTGTCATTGCTTAATGAATAATCTCCAGCATGATTTTGATGATAGAAGAAAAAGCAATGCTTTTGAGTTATGGTGCTGGAAAAGAGTATTGACTATGCCACGGACTGCTAAAAGAACAAATAGATCCCTCCTGAAGAGGTTGAACGCAGGCTCCTTGGAGTCAAGGATTTTTGAAGCTCTGTCTAACATGTTGTTGTTGTTGTTGTTGTTAAGTCCTATCGAGTCATAGACGACTCATAGCGACCCTATGAACAAAAGACCTGAACACTTGTATAACTTTCATCGTTTCTCCATGTTCATAGGGTTTCCGGAGGCAAGCTATTTATGGAAGTGGATGCCACTCCCGCTTCCAAGCCTGTTTTAATCAGGGAGCTCCACCAAACACTGCCCACCATGGGTCACCATTATCACATTTGACACATCAGCGTCACAGTGTTCAGCATCACAGAAACCACGAGTTACCTCTGTACAGCAAATGGACAGACCAAATGCTGGTTGACTCTGAGTCAGAGACTCCCAATTCATCTGGCAAGTCCCATCCGCTGACACTCACTTGGGATGAAAAGAAAGCCATAAGAGCCCCAAGTGTTTTATGCGTGTTCCTCCTCAAGACGCTAGAGGCCATCATACCATCCAGCATAAACCAAGTCACAACACATTAGCCATCAGCCTGCAAGAAAAGCGAGCATTTCCGCATTTTTAAATTCTGGCACCCCCAAATGCTGGTGGACTATGAGCCAGAGATCCTCCCAATTCATCTGGCAAGTTTTAGTCCACCAGTCTGTCTAACATGCTTCGGGCATATTGCAAGGATGGACCAGTCCTTGGAGAGGGACATCATGCTTGGAAGGGTAGAGGGACAGCGCAAGAGAGGAAGATCCTGGATGAGATGGACTGACTCAGTGACTGGGGTAATGGGGGTAAGTGTGTCACAGACAATGAGATTTGCTCAAGATGGAGCAGGGTTCAGTGGTATTGTACTATGGTCACTGTGAGGTGGAGTCGACTGGATGGCACACAACAACAACAACAAGTTTTTACTTGCGTATTCTTAATCTTCTCTGATTTCCACAGTCTGTTGAATGACCTTTTTCATTGGTTTTCATACAAATATTCCTATACATTGTGTTCATTCATGTACATTGTGCTTTATAGCATTAATTACTACTGATCAATGCCTTTAATCACCCCATCTCATCAAATCCTCATTGCATTTTGCCTCTTCCTTCCTTCACCACAATCCATCCACTAATGTCGGCTGCTGCAGTGGTGCCCCCTCCCCTTTTTCTGCTCTCTCTCCTTCTCTCTCCCCTCCCATTTAGAACAGTTATAGACACCCTGTTATTTGCTAATTCCAATAGTCATAGCACCCTTTCATGAATTCTTCCAAAGTTCACCCTCCCTTGTCCTGACCCTTTACAGCATTCATTGACTGTACATTATAATTTTTATTTATATATTTATTTATTTTATGTGTGTACCGTCAAATTGGATCTGACTGGTACAGGAGGCAATTGTTCCTCCTTCTTCAGCAGAGCATCTGGTGGATTTGAACCGTGCACCTCTGGGATTGCAGTGCAGTTTCCTACCACTAGGCCACCAGAGCTTGCCACATTCTATTTCTAATCTCTGCATTCCCCCTCTCCAGACTCCCAGTCACCTTCTTCTTTTCACAGTAACATTCTTACACAGTATTTGTCCTTTTGTGACTGAGTTATTCCACTCAGCATAATATCCTCTAGATTCACCCCTTTGTGTATTATTTGACAAATCCACTGTTCATTAGTGCTACATAGAATTCCATTATTTGAATGTAGGGCAATACCCATTTGTTTGTTGATGGGAATTTAGGCTGTTTCCAATATCTTGCCGTTGGGAATAACACTGCTATGAACATAAGCATACATATCTTCATTTCTGTTTCAGTTCTAATGTCTTTGAAGCATATTCCTAGTAGTGGAATAAATGGGTTATATGAAATTTCTATATTCATCTCTTTGAGGAAATGCCCAACTGCCTCCCATAGTGCTTGCACCATTTCACAGTCCCACGAGAGGTTTATGAGAGTTCCAATTTCTCCACATCCTCTCCCATATTTATTGCTTGCTGTCTTGTTCAACTTTGCTATTGCTTTTGGGGTGAGATGGTATCTCATTGTTGTTTTGATTTGCACATCTGTTAGCCATTGATTTTGAGCATTTCTTCACGTGTCTGTGGGCCATTCAAATGAGTTCCTTTGTGAAAAGTCTTTCATTTCTTTTGCCCATTCTGTGAATGGGTTATCAGTCTTTTCCTTGTGGAGGCTCACGGTTGTAGTTGTTTGTCGCTGTCTGTTCACCTGCAACTTAACAGCAACACCCTGGTGGGAGTAAGCATGATGGAGATACACCACTCCGGAAGAAGATCAGAGAGTCAATCCAGCTCAATTTTATTGGGATCTGCAGTGCACTTATATAAACAAGAAGGCAGGATAGGGTGGGCTTACAGAAATGGGACATGCGGATTGGTTAGAAGAACCTCAGCCTCGTGTGGACCACTCCCAGCTCAACAGATGTGGCAGCCGTCTTCCCAGGTGGTGAGCTTTCTCAAGCCGGTACAGTCAAACACAGGGGAGCTTTCTCTACCCCATATTAAAGGCCATTGGGAGGCTTTCGCCTATCTGGAGCTCAGGCGACTTGTCCTGGCTAGAGGCACTCCCTTCCTCCCCAACATTCCATAACAGTCATTGCTATGTGCTGTCAAGTCACCTACAACTCAGAGCAACCCTACGTACAACAGTTCTGAATCCTGCCCCTATCCTGAGCCAATCCCATTGTCTGCAACAGACCAAATCCCATTTTTCCAATCACTGAATCAACCCATCTCATCCAGGGTCTTCCTCTCCTGCACTGTCCCTCCACCCAAGCATAATGTTCTTCTCCAAGGACTGGTCCCTCCTGGCCATGTGCCCAAAGTATGTCAGACAGAGCTTCAATATTCTTGCCTCCAGGGAGCAGCTTGGTTTCACCCTCTCTAGGACTGACCCATTTGTTCTCCTGGAATTTCAATACTCTTCTCAAGCACCACAACTCAAAGACATCTATTCTTCTGTCATTCATCTGGGCCTCAATGAGCACTCTGGCTGCACTTTCCCCATATCTGTTTGTTCTTTTGACAGTCCATGTGATATTCATTACTTTTTTCAAATACCACAACTCAAAATCATCAATTCTTCTGTTATCATTGGTCATTGTCCAGTTCTCTGATGCACAGCAGGTGATTGAGAAGATCATGGCCTAAATAGGGTGCACCTTAATCTTCAAACTGACCTCATTGCTCTTTAGCATTTTGGAGAGGTCTGTGACAGCAGAATGCGAAAGAACTCTTGATTTCCTGACTAATAGTACCAAGGGTGCATTCTCTAAATTATAAAAGAAAGATGAGAGAATATGTCTAGAGTAATTAAAATTCAAAAGATGCAACGAAAAGCATAGGGACTTACTAAGTCAAAAGAACAAATACATATTTTTTTAAAAGAAAACTTGGGGAAAAGAAAAATATTGTGTACTGTTAAAGATAACTGCTGTAATTAACCTCCCCCCAAAAAAACCCACCAAAATACCAAACACCAAAATGTAAACTCCATATGTATTAAACAGTAGCTAGCCACAATTATGGGGGCAGGGGAGGAATAAATGAATTCAGAAATAAGATAGAAAAAAAAATATCCAGAGTCAAGTACAGAGAGTTAAAACAAGGTGTCTTATGTGCTGGTGTTATTGTTGGTGTTATTGTTCTGTGCCATCGAGTTGCCTGTGACTCGTAGAGACCCTAGGTACAATAGCCCTAAACTCTGCCCTATCCAGTGCCAACCTTACAATCTCCGACACATCTGCTCCCATTATTACCCTAGTCACTGAATCAATCCACCTCATAGAGGGCCTTTCCCTCCTGCGCTGTCCCTTCACCCTCCCAAGCATGATGTCCCTCTCCAAGGACCGGTCCCTCCTTACAACATGTCCAAAGTATGTCAGCTTCAGAATCCTTGCCTCCAAGGAGCAGCCTGGTTTAACCCTCTTGAGGACAAACCTGTTCCATTTCCTAGCAGTCCATGATATATTCAATACTCTTCTCCAGCACCACAATTCAAAGGCATCAATTCTCCTTCTATCATCCCTAGTCACTGTCCAGCTCTTTGAATAGCAAGTGATTGCAAAGACTACGGCATATATCAGGTGCATCTTAGTCTCCAGACTGACATCTTTGCACTTCAGCACTTTAGAGAGGTCTCTAACTGCAGACTTCCCCATCGCAATACATCTTTTCATTTCCTGGCTGCTGGTGCCAAGAGTGTTGACTGTGGATCCAAGCAAACTAAAGCTGTGAACAATCTCAATCTCTTCACCATCCATTGTGACACTGCCAATCGGCCCAGTGGTGAGAACCTTTGTAGGTCTTTAAAGAATCCAACAAAAACTTAGCCATTTTCCTACTAGTTTAGTTGGTCTTCCCTCCCCTCCAGACAAAAGGAAGTGAATCAAATACTTACTATGACAAGAAGAGTTGTTA
This sequence comes from Elephantulus edwardii, assembly GCF_000299155.1. NCBI lineage: Eukaryota > Metazoa > Chordata > Mammalia > Macroscelidea > Macroscelididae > Elephantulus > Elephantulus edwardii. The sequence goes on along the minus strand of NW_006399777.1, from coordinate 17,202,914 downwards.
TTAATATATATTTGCTTGGAACTTCAAAAACTGTTTCAGCATTTCCTAGTATCTTGTGCCTTAGATGATAGAAAACATGTTTGTAAGAGTTCCTATGCACTTTATAGTTTAGGAACCTAATTCCTTGGGTGAAGAGGTGATGGAAAGTCTTTTTATGATAACGTCTCTTTAGCAATTGGTAACACCTCTCTTCATGAGTGTGGAGTCTTCAGAATGACATTCTAGATGACCTTTGTGCTGATGAATTCGAGCAGGAAGTTGAGGATGTGTCCCTAGGTCAGGGGTCGTTTCCTTCGTGGCTCACAACCACACCTGATGCTTCATTCAAGCAGCTGACTTGTAGTCTCAGGTTTCGGTTGTAGTGGTCAAGGTCATTGGGAAAGCTGTCACCACTACTAGATAAGGAGGGAGCTCTGGTCGCCTAGTGGCAAGAAGCTTTGCTGCCATCCCAAAGGCACAGGGTTCGAATCCACCAACTGCTCCATGGGAGAAACATGGGCTATCTCCTCCTGTGTGATTAACTGCCTCTGCAAACCTACAGAAGAGCCCGCTATGGGTCAGTTCCAACTCAATGCAACACAACAACTAACAGAAATGAAACTCCACAAACTGTAGATGGATCATGCACAGGCAAAAATGTAGGCTGAATGAGTAAATAAACATCTTGAGAGGAATACTGCGACACCTATGAGGTCACAACTGTGGAAAAGATACTTCATCAATGGAGTTCAAATAAATGCTCCCCAAATATGACTGTCTTATCCTACAGAGAAGTAGCGTCTCTCTCTTTGGCCCCATGCCTCCCTCCTTCTCTCTCTTTCCTGAGTGTGTACAGAATCCAGCTCATTCTCTGGCACATAATTCTCTAAGCTTTTTTAATTCATTTAGGTTTTCTGTCAGTAAGAACTCTTAGAATAATGAATTCCATGTGTGTATGTTTGTTTGTGGAAAGTGATAGGATTACCTTTTTTCTGAGGGGCAGGGGAAATGTGTTTAGTAAGTTTACCTTCTCTTTCTAAGCAGTCAGTAGATTTAATAGTTACAGGGGAGAGTGAGGTGATCCTTTGTTTATGTGGGGAGCTTACATAATAATGGAGAAATGCATTAGGCTCCCTTGAAACAGAATAGAAATTATATTCCTTTTTGACATCCGCACAGTCGTACACGTTCATATTTGTGAGACGCAAATATTTTTCATGAAAATTTTTCAGAATGTTTGAAACAAACCCTTGAGTGATTTTTCAAAAAGAAAGAAGGTAAGTCTGGCAGCTGGGGTAATTCTGGGAAGGACATGAGGCAAGAGACACCTGTAGGCTGTTCTGGGGGAGTCAGATGGGAAGGGGCTGCTGGCCCCAGGAGTGGCCCTGAACACACTTCCTGGAAGGTCAGAGTGCAGCTGGTGGATTTGAACCACATGCCTTTGGAACTGCAGCACAGTTCCTTACCACTAGGCCACCAGAGTATCAGACTCATGCTGATGGTCAAAAAATAAGCTGGAGCTAGGCTGGAACCAGACCTCCTTTCTCCTGAGCTCTGGGCTGGCTGCCTCACCAGGGGTGGGCATCTCTCCTGGGCAGCCTCCCACCTCCACCCCCATCTTTTAACCTCTTCAGCCTTGGCTGGCTTCTTAAGGCTTCCTTCCTCGCCCATAGGTCCCAGGGAGCGAGGTAGATCCCTCTGGTCATTTCCTTCTGGAATCCTACTGAGGCCAGTGAGGCCTCCAGAGGTTCTGGAGAAAGAAACGATGTCATTTTTGGTCACCGTGAGGACCAGACAGGCCATGGATTGGAAGGAAGCCTGTTTGCACAGCGAGCTGAAGAGGAAAATGGGCACAAGTCGCCCAGGAAGGATGGTGGAGGCCTGGCCAGAGGGATAGTGGCGGGATGAAACAAAGTGGGAGGTCCAGAAACACATGTCAGTAAAGGACTGAGCACACCAGTGACAGAACATAATAAAACACTGTCCCTCACATTCAGTGTCACTGAATGTCATCACCTGTACAAGGAACTGTGAACTAGGTGGACGTCTGATTCCCAGTGTTGCATACTGAGGGTAAAGTATACTAATGAGTATTAATAATGGGACAGAACACCAAGAATGTAGGAGAAAACAGAGGTAAAGCAGGAGGCGAACAGTTTTTAAACAACTAAAGCGCTGATCTCTGCTTCCCTGTGCCTTTATTGAAAATTACCAGGGAGCAAATCACAAGGAGAATTGCATGCAAATGAAGCTAAGCTCTTTCTATTGAAAATCTTCTACTTGACTCAGGAAGGAGGGGTCGGCAAATACAATGCAAGAATCCCGTAAACACTTAAGGATTGCCTTAGTGCTTCAGGGTGATTTCCAGCTTGTATCAGCCTTCCTCATACCCTTAAGTAACATTCTGTTTACTACAAATATTTAGTATGAAATTTGGCTTCCCACACCCGGAGCATGTTCTCCGCAAGCTTGGGAACCCTCAGAGAAGTGAGCAGATATCTGTACCCCTGAGGACATGGGGTCTGCATGACCTGATGGGACCATTCTAGACAGAGATCACTCTTCTCCAGCCTCCGGAGTGGTGGTGGGAGGAGGGTGGGGGGACCCTCCTGGACACTGACCACTGATGCTTCTGAGCCCAGCGCTGAGCGGCTGTGAAGGTCCACCGCCCCCGACTGTCCTCTCAGCCCAGCTTTGACCCGCTGACGGTCCTGAGAAGAGTGACTCCTGGTGACATCAGGGGGGTTGTTTTCTCCCTTTTACCTCTGGGAAATAAAGCATTTGTTTTCCAACAAAGGGACTGGGATTTGCCAATAGAAATTTCAATATAAACAGACAGGAGAGGACAGAAGGCTGTCAAAACAGCATCCTTCTCTTGGGGGGAGGCTCAGCTCTGGAGGCAGGAACCAGTCACACCCTGGGACCAAATGCTCTGTCACCGGGTTCAGAGGGTGGGGAGAATGACTGAGGCCCAGAGATGTGCACTCCCTCACTGCACCACTGGGGCTTCTTAAAACGCCAGACTCAAGGACCTGTCGGGTAAACACACGACCAGCTAAGTCCTGGTACCCCACACCTAAGTCCTAACAGCACCCTCATGCTACAGACAGTGGCACAAACCCATCTTAGAACAGGGGGCTCTGTACCTTTTGGGGTGCCTCTATCTTTCTGGTTCAAATTTGTGCAAATAGAGCAAAGGAACACTGCATGGTTTAAAATTAGGAAAGGTGTGCATCAGGGTTGTATCCTCTTTCCATACATATTCAATCTGTAAGTCTCTCCTTGGAGGCTAGGATTTTGAAGCTTCACCTCAATTACTTTGGGCACGTGGCCAGGAGAGATCAGTCCTTGAAGAAGGACATCATGCTCAGAAGGGTGGATGGACAGTGCAGGAGAGGGAGACCCTGGGTGAGATGGATTGATACAATAACTGAGGTGATGGGGGTTGGTGTATCAGAATTAGTGACTGGCTCAGGACAGGGAAGGGTTCAGAGCTGCTGTACATAGGGTCGCTATGCATTGCAGGCAACTCAACCAATAACATTCTATGACAGGTTTGGAAGCAGGAGTGGCAACCACTTTCTAAACAACACGCCTCCAGAAACTCTATGATAAATGTCGGCAGTTGTAGAGGGGCTTCAGGCCTTTTGTTCATAGGGTTGCTATGAGTTGTGCTCAACTCAAAGACAAACAACAACATGGTGAGCAAATAATTTGAGAAGCTGGATTTCAGGAAGAAAAATGTGGAATAGAGTTTGGTGAAAGACTCGATAGCCTTTGTTTTGCAAGTGCACAGCCTTGCTTGTTGAAAGCAAGGAGGACTTGAAGCAATTGCTGTTGAATGTTAAACACTGCCGCCTTCAATATAGATTGCACCTCAACATCAGAAAAACCAAAGTCCTCACCGCTTGACTGAAAGGCAACAGCATGATAGACTGAGAAAAGATTGAAACTGTTAATGACTTCATCTTACTTAGACCTTCCATCGATACATTTGGTTCTAACAGTCAGGAGAGCAGGAGATGCAGTACAATGGGAAAGTCTGCAGTCAGGAATTTCTCCAAGCTACTGAGGAGCAATGACGTCAGTTTGAGGACTAAGGTGTGCCTGAGCTGGACAATGAATAAGGATGACAAAAGAACTATTGATGCCTTTGAGTTGTGGTGTTGGAGAAGAGTACTGAACACCCCATGGACAGCCACAACTACAGATAGGCTCAGCCAGACAGCTCCTTGGAAACAAAGATACTAAAGTTTTATCTCATATATTTGGCCATGTTACTAGGAGAGGTTATGCCTTGGGGCGGGATATCATGCTTAGAAAACTGGGAGGGACAGTGAAGGAGAAGAAGACAGCCAACCAGATTGGTTTACACAGTGACTACAGCTACGAGCTTGAGTGTCAGAGATTGTGAGGACGGCACAGGATAGGACAGAGTTCCGATCTGTTGTTCACAGGGTTGCTATGAGTCCTTTTTGACTCCCATGGCACCTAATACCAACAGCTGCATCCCTGGAGCGGTCACAAGCCTGACCCTTGTGCTTAGGTTCCGCAAGACTACAAGGATCCTGGGGGAAGATTCTGGTGCAGGACCAGAGCTTCTGAAGCGCCTCTTTCCCACACACCGTGCCAGGACCAGGGTTGGATCATCATGTAAGCAAGGTGAGCCCTGTGTGTGAGCTTATGTAGTGGTAAGGAGTCAAATGTGACTCGTTGTTGTTGTTATGTGCCGTCGAGTCGCTTGTGACTCATAGCGACCCTATGTACAACAGCCCTAAACTCCGCTCTGTCCTGTGCCAATCGC
>NW_006399777.1:17193782-17197563 GCF_000299155.1 Elephantulus edwardii | reverse complement strand
TTATAATAATTTATTAATAATAATAATAATAATACAGCCAGGACAGCCACCTGGAGCAGGTCTTCCCTAGCACACTGGCTGCCAGGAGTTGTAATCAGCTCGACAGCAATGTTTCAGGCTTTGTTTATTCAGGAGGGGAGGTGGTTGCTTGTTTGTAGCTCTCATTTGTTCAAGCCCAGAAGGGTTTGCCTTTTAACTATGACGCCCTGGTCTGTAAACATGGGCTAGGTCTACGGTGCCTTCTCTAAGCCTTTGCCTTTTTACTCTTTCCTACCTCCAGATGACACAGCTCAGAAGTGAGGGGCAACCATCACGACCTGACTGGCATTCCTGGTCAGCGAACCTGTTGTTCTCACTCTCATAAAGCACTCCCTGAGGTCCTCCTCGCCCCTTCTGGTAAGGCAGGAAACAGAGGAGACAGGAGGCTGCAGTCCGGCACCACTGGCCTCATGGAAACCTGGACGCGGGCTCCATCCCCACCGAGGGGCTTCCCCTCCCCTTCCTCTGAGCCCGTGACCGCCGCCCATTCTTCGGAACCTCTGTTGCCCCTTTCATGCATCAAATGTCCTTAGAGCGGGTTCATTTCATTCCCACAGGATGTGGTATTTTCAGCGCACCTAAATATTTTAAGACACAAGAGGGTTTAATTTTGTTTTGTTTGAAGTTGACTGGTTAGCACAGCAACCCATTTTAGAGTTAGAAGCAACATTGCCTGACTCTCTTCTTTTACAAATAAGGAACCAAGGTCAGTGTCACTTTGCAGATATAAGTCGGCTTTTTTTACGTTGTCTGCTTTTTGTTTTTATTCATTCATTGGACATTTTCCTTCCTCCCCCACTTTGCAATGCACCGCTTGTTCCAGATTCATGTCATACACAGAATACCTAATCATATAGATGGTGAAGAGATTCAGATTGTTAACAGCTTTGGTTTACTTGGCTCCACAATCAACACTCTTGGTACCTGCAGTCAGGAAATTAAAAGACAAATTGCATTGGAAAAGTCTGCTGTCAGAGACCTCTTCAAAGTGCTGAAGAGCAATGATGTCAGTTTGGAGACTAAGGTGTGCCTGATCCAGGCCATAGTCTTTGTCATCACTTGCTATGTATAAAGGAGCTGGACAATGACTAGAGATGACAGAAGGAAAATTTGATGGAGAAGAGTACTGAATATACTAATGACTGCTATGAGAACAAACAGGCTCATCCTAGAGGGAGTGAGACCAGGCTGCTCCTTGGATGCAAGGTTTCTGAAACTTCATTTGACATATTTTGGACATGTTATAAGGAGGGACCAGTCCTTGGAGAGGAATGTCATGCTTGGGAGGGTGGAGAGACAGCACAGGAGAGAAAGACCCTCTAAGAGGTGGATTGATTCAGTGACTGGGGTAATAGGGGTAGGTGTGTCAGAGACAATGAGATTGGCACAGGACAGAGCAGGGTTTAGGGCTGTTGTACATAGGATCGCTATGAGTCATAGGTGAGTTGATGGCACATAACAACAACAACATATTCCTTTCAGGTAGCTCTTCCTCTCATCTGTCCCAATGCAGTGTTCAATATCTATGCACTCTTTTCCTAGTCTTCCCCCAATCTCCCATGTCAGTCCCATTTTATAACAGTGGTGCTATGCAGTATTTGTCATTTAGTGCTGAGATATTTCACTCAGCATAATGTCCTCCAGGCTCCCCTTTGTTGTATAATGTTTTACAAGATCATTGATTTTCAATCCTGCATAATATTCCGTTGTGTGAATGCACCACAGTTTTTCTATCCATTTGTTTGTTGATGGACACCTGGGTTGCGACCATCTTTTTGCTGCTGTGAATAACACAGCAGTTCTTCTTGAAGAAGAATGAATTTATTGGAGTCACCTCTAACATTTACTCCTGTGGTTTATTTAGTAAGGAGCATCCCAAAGAAATGTGGTTCAAATCCACCAGTTGTCTGATAGGAGAAAGATTGGCTGTTCCCTGCAATTTACAGCCTCTGAAAACCTGCTGGAGGGTCAGCTAAGGGCCAGTTCTGACTCCATGGCACACAACAACAACAACTGATGCTGCTTCAATGGTGGGAATTTAATATTTAAGGAGAATTACATTTTTTCATCCATCTGGCAGTGTGTGGTGTGTCTAATATTCTTCGTCGATCCCGTAAGTCAAAGGCATCAATTCTTCCTAATTCATTCTTTCACATGCATGAGAGACAACTGAAGATGTGACTTATGTCCAGTGCACTTTGCTTTTTAACCCTTTAAAAAGCAGATTTGACCAATGCAACATGTCATCTGATTACCTGAATTTACTGCCGTGACCACTGATTGTGGATCCAAGTGAAAGGAAATCTTTTCTTGTGTTTATGTTGATGTTACTAGCACAGTTAGCGTGAGGGCTGGTAAGCATGCTGAAAGGTAATCCAGGCTGAAGACTGCAGTGCTTGACCCCCCTCAATAAAGGCTTCAAGTCCTTTTCCACTTTCGGCAAACAAGGGTGTGTCGTCTGCATAACAAAAGCTGTTGTTGGAATCCTCCAACTCTGCTTCTCCATTCTTTTTCATATAGTCTCTCTTCTTGGATGATCTGCTCAGATTGAATTAAGTACGGTGAAAGGATGTGATCCTGACATGTATCTTTCCTGGTCTTAATGACTGCTTGGTCTAAGTTCCTTAAGGGTTCTGGGCTTCCCAATCTTCACAGTGCCATCCACAACTCGGGACCATCCACACAGACTATCGACTATCTTCACACAGTCAGTAAACACAGATAAACAGCTTGCTGGTATGCTCGCATTTCAGCTCAGCTCCATCTGACATCAGCAGTGAGATCCTCAATTCTACATTCTCATCTCGGTCCAGCTTTCACTGGTTGATTGTTTCAGACGTGAACTGCCAAGCCTGCTTCTTAATCTGTCTGCATTTGGAAGCTCTGCTGAAGCCTGTCGCACGCAAGGGGCCCTGCTGGTATTTGAAATACAGGTGGCAGAGGCTTCCAGCCTACCGGCCACACTGGAGCCACCACAGGGCTATAAACCGGCTGATGAGCATTGAAGGCACAGAGGGCTAAAGATCAGTACCCTCAAAGGGAACTAAAGACACTCCTAGGTGCCTTATTGTTGTTATGTGCCATCGAGTAGCTTGCAACTCATAGCGACCCTATGTACAAGAGCCCTAAACCCTGCTCTAGATCCTGTGCCAACCTCACCGTCTCCGACACACTCACTCCCACCACTCGAATCACAGATTCGAGTCTTCCTCTCCTGCTCTGTCCCTCCACTCTCCCAAACATGATGTCCCTCTCCAAGGACCAGTCCCTCCTTGCAACATGCCCAAAGTATGTCAGACGAAGCTTCAGAATCCTTGACTCCAGGGAACATTCCGGCTTCACCTTCTCCAGGACAAAGCTGTTTGTTCTCCTAGCAGTCCATGGTATATTCAACACTCTTCTCCTGCACCACCACAGCTCAAAAGCACCAATTCTCTTTCCATCAACCCTCGTCGCTTTTATAAAATGTACACAGTCAGGTCACATACACCTACCCAGTATGATCATGTTGCCCACATACGTCAATCCAATTATGTTCTGGAGAATGAAAAGCAAAAATGAACGTATAATTAATGTAACAAGAAAATGTTCACATTTTCAACTTCTATAAAACAAAGTAATAGCATCGTTGTCAGGTTGGAACTGACTCTGGTGACACTCCAGTGAGTTTTCAAAAGGTTGGAGGGGCAGTGAATACACAAAAGATGACAGTGCATCTTTCTTCCATGGTGTAGCTAGTGGA
>NW_006399777.1:17135227-17191927 GCF_000299155.1 Elephantulus edwardii | reverse complement strand
ACTCTTGCTGCAAAAGATCAAGGACTATAGCCTCCGATATGGACTGTGTCTCAACATCAAGAACACAGAAATCCTCACCACCGGGCTAACAGGCAACATCTGGATAGCTGGAGAAAGGCCTCAAGTTGTGAATTATTTTGTCTTGTTTGGATCCACACTCAACACTCTCGGTACCAACAGTCAGGAGAACAGGAGACTTACTGCCCTGGGCAAGTCTGCTGTCAGGGATCTCTCCAGAATACTGAAGAACAGTGATGCCAGCGTGAAGACTACAGTGCACCTGATTTAGGCCAGAGTCTTTTCAATCACTTGTTATGCATCTGAGAGCTGGACAATGAATAAAGATGATAGAAGAGTTGAGGGCCTTGAGTTGTGATGTTAGAGAAGAATACCGAATCTCCCATAAGAACAATAGAACAACAAATAGAACAGATATGTCTTGGGAAAAGTGCAGTCAGAATGCTTCTTGGTGGCAAAGGTGGTAAAGCTTCGTCTCTCATACTTTGGATAGGTTGCTAGAAGCTATTCCTTGAAAGGAGACATCACAGTTGGAAAGGTGGAAGGTCAGTGAAACAGAAAGCAGCTTAATGAGCTGGACTGACTCACTGACTGCAGTAATGGGCTTGAGTATATCAGAGAAGATGAAGATGAGGATGACACAGGATAGGACAAGGTTCAAGGCTGTTGTTCACAGGGCTGATAATGAACTTGATGGCATCTAATAACAAAATCTTCATCTGTTCCCATGTAGTGTTTGTTATCTCTCTCCTTTTTTCTTAGTTTCCCCCCCAGCCCCCACATCAGTCCTGTTTAATAACAGTGGCATTATGCTGTATTTGCCCTTTTGGTACTGAGATATTTCTCTCAACATAATGTCCTGCAGGATCACCCATGTTGTGTTATATTGTATGTGTTCCTTGTTTTTCAGTGTTACATGGTATTCCACTGTGTGAATATATCAAAGTTTTTCTATCCATTTATTTGTTGATGGGCACTTGGGTTGCTTCCATCCCTTTGCTATTGTGAATAACGCATGAATGAATATTTTTTTTAAAAAGCAAACTAGGGGGGTAGGAAAATGTGCAACAATGAATGAATGAATGAATGAAAAATCCAACTTTTCTGTAAACTTTCATTAAAATCAAATTTTTTTTAAAAATTTAAAAAGGAAGTACTTTTAAAAAAAAAGTCAACCTAATTGCCCTCTTAGGCAAGTTTACATACATACACTCCTTCTTCAGCTCTACCTCATGCCCATTACAGTTGGGGCAATAGAGATGCAAGCTCTTAAGGACTTGAGTCAAATAGTAAAAATAACTGTTGTTCTACCTTTGTCAGGGTGTCCACCCAGGAAAGATGACTGAAGTGTAACCATGGGGTCTAGAGGAAGGGAAAGGAGTCAGAGTATTCTTCTCGACAATCAGGTACAATGGAGGGGAGCAGAGAACCCCAGGACAATAAGCCACCACTACATGTCACCTACGACTCGGTGGCACTTAACAACAGCACAGAGAGAAAACAACAGCATAGAGTCTGGTGGACAGAAAGTGATTGAACTAAGCCACCCACAGCCCTCAGGCCTGGTTTTAATTGTTTTTGGTCAAACATTCTTCTAAGTGGTACAGCACTGGTCTGTCCATTTGCTGTACAGAGGTAACTTGTGGTTGCTGTGAAGCTGAACACTGTGACACTGATGAGTCAAATGTGATAATGGTCACCGATGGTGGGGAGTGTTTGGTGGAGCTCCCTGATTAAAATAAGCTTGGAAGCAGGAGTGGAATCCACTTCTGAAATGGCTTGCCTCCGGAAAGCCTATGAACCTGGAGAAAGGATGAAAGTTATACAAATGTTCAGGACTTTCATTCATAGGGTCACTATGAGTTGTCTACGACTCGACAGTACTTAACAACACAACAACACATGCTCACACAGAAGGCAGCAGGAACCAACAATGCAGTTAAAGGCTCTTTTTTCTTATGCCTTATGGGAAAGGGGTTTTCATCTCATTTTGCAGCAAGCAGCCTCTGTCAGATTACAATTCCCCGAGGTTCTCCTTAAAACCTTTTTATTTTCTTTTCCTATCTGACCCTGGCAGTTCATGACGAGGAGTCAAGGCTCCCCTTAAACCACACGTAGAAGTGGTGTCATAAGACTTGTTATTTTTAGGGACAGCTGAGGATGACCCATAGTGACCTTATGAACAACAGCCCTGAACCCTGCCCCAACCTGCTCCATGCTCACACTTTGTGACACACTCAAGCCCACTGCTGCCGTCTGTCAATCCGTCTGGTTAAGGGTCTTCCTTCTCCTTCATCAACTCTCCACCTTTCCAAGCACGAAGCCCCTCTTCCAAAGAACAGCCTCTCCTAGCAACATGCCCAAAATGTGCTAAGGTGAAGCCATATGAATGTCACCTCTAGACTAATGCTCAGAGAGGCTCTGGTGGCATGGTTTATGGGTAAGCCCACAATATCGAGGAGACCAGATCAACTGTTCTGGTTCATGACCATCGACACCGGGTAAGTGAAAACACTGTAAGAATGCTTCATTCTGTGGTCCTGTCCCTATAGAAGGACCTGCTCCCCCAGCCCACTGTGGTCTCGAGCCCAGGGAGACAGCCTTGGGAAGCTCATAGCCTGTCTCCTATTTACCAGTGTATAATACACCACAAGCTTCTCCACCTCACTGTCTCCAAGACTGGCTTTTAAAGCAGCAGGTGGGAGATCTACAGCTTTGCAGCTGCACCGTGAATTGGGAAGCAGCAGGCAGGTGGTAAAGCTGTGTAATACGTGGTGATTTTAGCCTCTAGGAACTCTGGACTCCACTGTAAGGTTTTAGGAAAGTGCTGGAGTTTTAACCTGGGGATCGATGTTCCACGTCAGCCTGCCCTTCTCTGGCAGCAGGTGCGGGATGAAGGAGAGGGAAGACAGGTGGGGTATTCAGTGGAGTAGCTACCATGGCAACCCACATGAAAGGACCATGGAAGCCAACTCAGCAGGCAGATAGATCTTCAAATATCGGGAACATCCAACATTGTGTGCACCACCTCTCATTCCTCTTCCAACAAAAACACAACCTTCAGAGCAATCAGCAGCCCTGGGTCAGAGAGGAGCTTTCAGGCCGGTGGGTCCACTGATCAAAAGACACGTCCCATGCCCTGAAGAACTTCTCTCTGCACAAGATCAGCCCGTGACACTTTCTTTTGCACTACAGTATCTTCAGATGGTTATTCCATCTGAAAATATCCACAGTCCCTCTCCCTCTCCATCCCCTCCACCCTAAAGAAATTCTTTGAGCCCCCCCCCAGCAAATTCAATAGCACTGACAAGTCCCAGACCCCCACATTCTCTTTCAACTTGCTCCAACCCTTACAGCTGGTAATTATTTCCATGTCACACACCCCCCCCAGGAGGCCGTCTTTTTCCATCTTTTTTTATTGTATTATTTTTACATGTACCGTCAAATCAGATCTGACTGGTACAGGAGGAGATTGCCCCCTCCTTCTCCAGCAGAGCATCTGGTGGATTTGAACTGCATACCTATGGGATTGCAGTGCAGCGTCTTGCCACTGTCTTTTTCCGTCCTGAAGCACCTTCCTTGGGCTGCCATGACACCTGCTTTCCTGTGAGGTCCTGTTTTCTTACTTTTCTTTGCAGTCTTGTTGCTATTGTTGTTAGCACTTCCTCCATCAGGCCACTTAACGGTGGAGTGCTCAGGACCCTGGTCCGACCTCTTCTTCACCTGCACCCCCAGTTCACGCAGCATCCTGGATGTGCATGTCTTCAACATGCCACACATCTACCTTTTCAGGCTCAGGTGTGATCTCCTCCTTGAACTTCAAGACGACATCCACCTATTATTAGAAACCTCCATGTCGATGACTGCTTGACATCTCAAACACGGCCTGTATCAAATTACTGACTGCCCTTGCCAAAGCAAAATCTTGATGTTCTCCTGGTTTGTCCATCTCAGTATTTGGCCTTGTAACCAGATGCACAAACCAACCAGCCCTCCTTGCTTCTTTTCCTTTGTTCTCCTGTTTTCCAACATGCAGGGGTCTGTTCCCTTCAGAAATTACACCTTCAGTCTGCGCCTTCTCTCTGACTCCCTCCTTCAGTTCCCGCTTACTGTTTTTTCTTTCATGGACTACTGTGACAGCTCTCTAAGGTCTCCACACTTCCCATCCCTACAATGCATCCTTCACAAAAGGTTGACACAAGTCACTTAAAAATGACCAATCAAACCTTGCCTCTCCCTTTTTGAAAGAACCTTGACTGGATGTTGTTAGCAGCCATCAAGATGAATGTAACTAACTAGAACCCTATAAACAACGGCCCTGAGCCTGGCCCCACCCTGCACTACCCTCAAGGTCTCCACCAAGCTCAAGTCCATTTTCTCATTATGCATTTGCCAGTCCACCTACTTGAGGACACCCTCTCTTTCACTGATCCTCTAACTTCCCGTATGACATCTCTTTCCAAGAAGTGACCCCTCCGGACAACATGCCCCACGTCGGTGAGGGAAGTTCCACCCTCCTTGCTTCCAGGAGCCCCTTGGTTGCACTTTCTCCAAAACAGATTCGTTTGTTTATTTGGTAAACCACGGGATCTTCCTGATTGGATATGTATACTCTTCCTGACTGAACAGCCATTGGATTGAGAATAAACTGTTTTTCATGGCTGGCCAGTCCTTGCTGTCTGGTTCCTAGGTCTTCCTGACCTCATGAGCTACCGCTCCCTCAGCTAATACACTCTGGCCCCCTCTCGCCTTCCTGCTTTGAGGCTTTTGCAAGGTCCTGAGGGTCTGCCTGCACCTTCTCACGGCTGCCTCTTACGGTCACCCAGCCCTCAGCGTAAACGTCACCTGCTCGGAAAATCTTGACTAACCACAGTGGCTAAAGTTATTTATCCAAGTACTTACCAAAATCATCACGCTAGTTAGGAAAGGAGGACACTAATCTGTCTTGGTCACTGCACAATGAGTTAGGCACACGCAAGCCTCTGTGCATGCGCACACCTCCCCACCCCAGAAAGCTTAGAAACACGAAGTTCCCATCCTTCTCCAGGTGGTGGCCTCAAACTGCATGCCTTTGGGATTGAAGCACACAGCTCTTACCACTAGGCCACCAGAGCTTCCCAGACCATTTATTAGTACTTGCTAATTTGAAAGAGAAATCAGCAGTCAGTACTTTTCCTTGCTCAGACATTCTAACATAACACTGTGATTTCTAAATCACAGTTGTTGTTGTGAAGTGCCGTCGAGTTGCAGGCGACTCATAGCGACCCTATGAAGGAGAATCCTTGACGCTCGGGTGCCTTTCATCCTCTCTCCAGGTTCATAGGGTTTCCGGAGGCAAGCTATTACGGAAGTGGATGCCACTCCTCCTTCCACGCTTGTTTTAATTGGGGAGCTCCACCCCACTCCACTCTCTGTCTGCATTGGGCAACCAACCATAACGCATTTGACACATCAGTGTCACAGTGTTCAGCCTCACAGCAACCACAAGTGACCACGGGACGGTAACTTGTACACCAGGGCTATACGACCTACAGGAATGTCTTTGTCTTGGTCACATGTATTACTTCTAAGTCACTTACTAAATATAAGAATTACTCTGGAAGTTGGATTACTCTGGGTGTTGGATGGCAGGCTAGATCTAGATCATTCCATGTGTTTAATGGAAGTGTTAAATAAACATGACTGAATGCCTTCTAAGAAAGTAAAATATGGTCACTTGCAAACAGTTTGACGTGTGCCTGTGTTTTTTTTTTTACCTCGCCATTCAAGGGAAAACATGACAAACGACACAAAGAAAACGCAAGCTCTTTGGCCTCCTCAAGGCAGAGTAAGTACCAGACGACCTGCTGGTCTACAAAGGGTTTTAAAAAAATACTAGAGGAACTCCACTTGTCATGCACAATGCCCTCTGCTCACCTGTGAGGAGGGCAGCAGAGATGGACACCTGCGGGCCTACCTATTCAGGCCAGTGTCAGAGGTCAACGCAAACCGAGCTTAAGTGCCCACACGCACGTTCCCTACTGCCTCCGGAGAAGATGTTCAGTGCTGGAGTAAATCCTGGGATTCAGTGACCCCACGCGAAAGCCAGAAGACAAGGGGAGTCAGAGGTAATTGTCAGGGCACTGACACAGCGGCTCAAACAATCACGTACTCAGACAAAAAGATCTAGTGTTAGCATGTTCGAGGATTTACCACACACAACAAACAACTGTTCGTTATGAAGAATATTTTCAATACTGTTAAAATATAAAAACAAATCCTTTAATTTTTCAGGTGTTTGAAAACACATTTTATACTTAAGGCGGCCTTGAAGAGAAGTACAAAATTTACCAGTTTCCATTTTCCCCACCCACGCTGGTGCAGAGCACTATTCTAGGTACACAAAGGGATCCTTAACCTGCGACAGATGATTTCAATGTCTGGAATTACAACGTCTCCTTTGCCAGGGAGTAAAAATAAATAAAAATGCCACTGCTTGCTCCTGACCTGCTCCAAACTCCCTTCTGGCTCACAGAAAAGTTCCTTTTGACCAGTTTAAGATGGAATAAGCCCAGCTGCTTCTTTCAATATAAGAAAGTAGAACTCCATGTTATAAAAAAAAAAACCCCAGAACAAAACACTTTCCACGCGAGAGCAGTTTCTGCTTGTAGGAAGGGTTAAACATTTCTGAAGTTGAGCTTTTTGAGCCATTTTCTTCCTCCACCATTACCTTTTCTTGACGTAGGCAAACCAGCTATCTTTTTATGCTGCCGTGTCTTTCCCAGGTCCTGCATCTTGAAGACAGGTCATTTCCCGGATGAGTGATCAAAGTGTGTGAAAAAATAAACAAACAAAAGCTGTTAACGGTGAATCACCTATGATTACCCTGATGAAGTACAAAATAGAGAAGCAGCTGGCAGTAACGTAGCTATTCCAAATATCTGTGCTTCAATGGTTTATTTTGTAAGAAGGTACCCATAGTCCAAAATATCTTTGTTTTAAAAATCTTTTGTCAAAAAAAAAAAAAATTACAAAGAAACCTTTTGGTTCAACCTAATAAAAGTGATATCTAGAAAATACTCCCCCATTGTTAAGTCTGTATGGGAAAGTTCGGATGCTGAAGATGGCTAAGGCACGGTGCTCGGGAAGACACGTGGCTTCTGCTGCCACCGCGTTACACACGACGCATCCCTGGCTCCAATGACAGGCACGGTTGGTGTCCTGAAGTGATGCACGGGCTGCGGCAGGGGCTCAGACGTAGGCCCCCAGGGCTGCGTGGAACTCCGTGAGACACTGGACCAGCTGCTGGAACTTGGGCCTCTCCTCCGGGTCTAAGGCCCAGCAACAGGCCATCACAGCGAAACTGCAGCGACAGAAGAGAAAACGTGCCTAGTGAGGATACAGTGCCTGGACCTTCCGGTCATTCATTCCTGTCCAAATATAAATGTGTGAAGGGTAAGAAGTTAAAAAATCCATCAACTTATCCTGTCTGTTGTCAGTTCTAGTAGGAAAAGAAGGTAAAATGGATTATCTGTATTTTATGAAGAGACTTCAATTCTCGGCCAACCCAAAGATGGGTGGTTTGAATCCATGAGCTGCACAGAGGGAGAAAGACGGGCAGTCTCCTCCTGGGCGATTTACGGTCTCTCAAAATCCACCTGAGGGTCAGCTATGCGTCAGTTCCCACTCAAAGGCAGTGCGTTTGGGGTTTTGATCAGACTTCTATCTAAGCATATCCTAACAAATACTTAAACAAGCAGTCCAAAATAATACACAGGAGTGGCATCCACTTCCCAACTAACATGCCTCCAGGAACTATGAACTTTGATAAATGTCGATAGTTGTAGAGGGGCTTCAGGCCTTTTTTCACAGGGTCGCTATGAGTCGTGCTCGACTCAAAGGCAAGTGACAACAACATCCTGCAGTTAAGAATCTAGAAGAAGGAAGACTTCTGCTTCAAATTTCTAACATCTCTGGATCTACAGAACAGTCAACGTGAAAGCTGCTATGAGCCGAGGAGCAGACCTTGAGGAGGGGCTGGGACCGAACCCACGGTCACCAGGCACACAGTCGCCCGCTGCCCCAAGTCCCACGACATGGGGAGACTAGTCATCTGATGAAAGGAGGAAAATCAATTCTCTCCTCACTAGCCCCAAATGTCTTCCTCATATTTTACTCCAGCTGGCAAGGTGAGAAGACACAGGCTGCTTCTTAAAATTGTACAGTCTGAATCACGTCTTACTTTTGTCTTCAGTGTTTCGCTGTGTACACTCCTCTCCCAGATGAGGCGAAGCGCTGTAAATATAAACTGCACGGAGTCTCAGTGCCACCTGTGTGACGCAGCCTGGCTCTCCAGACCAAAAACCAAGTGGAAGCTCACGTCCAAAGGGAACACGACGAAGGGATGCTGCGGCTTGCCACTGTACCCCAGCCCAGCCCCTGATCTAAACAGATGGAACGAAACCCAGGTCATCAAATGCGTGGCAACTCACAGTTCATCCGGGCAGTTGATGGGCTGAGCTATTCGGTAACCGTCTTTCAGATACGCAGCCATCTCAAAGGGGTCAATGTCCACGTACGGCGTCTGGCCCAGGGTCATGAGCTCCCAAAGCGTCACTCCGAAGGCCCACTGTGGACAAGAGCAGCAGGAGAGGGAGAGGACACAGTTAGGACAGCTGTCGTGTGCCTCTCGCGGCCCGCCAAGGGCACAAGAGACCTCCGCTCCTGAGTGAAAGCAGAACACTTTCCAGAAAAAGGAGCTTTTGTGGCTGGTTCTTTTTTTTTAATTCACTTTCAGTTGGTTTTTCCGGCTGAGAGAGAGAAAAGACTGCACTGCCATCGAGGCACCCTTTACACTGCATATCAATACTGTCTGTTTTAAGGTAATTAGATTTACTGGAAGCAAGTGCTTCCAAGTCCCACCTCTAGAGATCACTGACTGCATCAAATGTTTTTCGACTATGAAAAGTTGTCATTTTAAATGCTGCAACTATTCTGCACAATTGGCCAAAGGAAAGTGAAAATAACTGGAGAGTAACTGGAGAAAAGCATCCTGAAGAAGTGAAATCCAAGAAGGATTTAACTTTTTTTTTTTTAAGAAAACCCCACCACGGATTCTTAACCATATTCAGATTATTTAAATGAAGAACTGAAAGCATCCTAAAAAGAAAGAAAAAATAAAGGTCCTTCCAACCTTGCTTGAAAAAGAAATGAAATGTTAATTAAGATGATGATGTGAATTACGAGGGGCGGGGGAGTCCTGAGTGGTGCTGGCAGGTGGACCCACTGGTGGTCCAGCCAGGGTCGCCGTGTGGACTACAGGCAGTGTCTATAGGAAAGGGCCACCGCGTGGCTGGAGGGGACACAGCCGATGCTCCTGTTGACCTGGGGCCACACGAGTCCCAAGGTCAGAAGGGCTGCCGGTGGATGAGGAAGAGGAAGGAGGATAAGCCTGTGGACGTCAGTATCATACTGATGAGAGCCCACGAGCCCAAGACATTGTGCATTCTTTATCTCATTTCATTTTCACCTCAAGCCTGAGAGAATCCTTGGTAGCAGGGACGAGGGTGATGGATGTAATCTCCAGACACTCAAGAGCCCACCAGTCACTGGCTTGGGAGGGTGGGTGGTGGTAGTGGTGGTATTTTACTCTGCTCAAGAAAAAAAGTTATTCCAAGTTATATATATAAAAGTTGTTTTAGTTTGGGTTTTTTTTTTTAAAGTTCACATCTAAGTATTTGCCTATATTAAAGATCCTACTATATGTGAAAGGGGGCTCTGGTGGCTTAGTGATAAGGAATTGTGTTGCTAATGCAAAGGTACATAGTTCGAATCCACCAGCTGCTCCAAAGGAGAAAGACAGGCAATCAAATCCCATTTGATTTACTACCTCTGAAAACACCTTGGAGGTCAGCTATGGGTCAGCTCTGACTCTACTAAACACACAACTATATGTGAACTTTCTTTTAAAAAAATTTTTTATTTTATGCTCTTTTTTTTCCTTCTCCTTGTTGTGTACTGTTGAGTCGGATCTGACTGGCACAGGAGGAGGCTGCCCCTCCTTCTCCAGCGGAGCATCTGATAGATTTGAACTGCACACCTTCGCGATTGCAGTGCAGCTTCTTGCCACCAGAGTTCCCATGTATATATGAACCTTTAATAATTCTAGTTATTAGTGAAAACAGTACCTAATGTTGCAGTTTTCTATTTTTCCAGTGGAGTCCAATTTCCAAAGCGTAAAACAGAGTGTTTCACTGCACAGAGGAAACATAGTTCAGAGAGGGAGCCCTGGTTGGAGGAGCCTGTTGTCATTCTTTCTTTCTGAGATGAGATGGGTCTCTTGGTGTTTACTGACCGTGGCCATGGTGAATAATGAATGCAAATGAAGTTTTGGAGGAAGAAACACTGGGAACTGGTAGTAACTGCAAAAGGTGCAGCCAGGGTGGACCTTGGAGGCAATGACAGTGAAACTCTGTCTTACATATTGTGGCCATATTTTCAGGAGGTACCCTGTTCTTGGAAAAGGATATCACGCTTGGAAAAGTGGGGTGTCAGCAAAGGACAGGCAGACTTTCAATGAGATAGACTGACACAGTGATCCTAACGGTGGGCGTGAGTATGCCCAAGATGGTCTGGATGGCACAGGACAGATCCCCTCACTGTTCACTGGATCACTGTTCCGTCACAGGTGACTTGACGGCACTTACCAACAATAACAGCAAGCACCCGGAACACAGGGAGTGACCTGCCCATAGTGCCGGAGAGGTCCAGGAGAAGAACTTCAGACTTAGGAACTCAGGGCGGTCGTGTGGTTTATATCTGGGAAGGGGAACTGTACACAGGTGTTAACAGTGGAGTCACTGGGTGGTGAAACTACTAACATAAGAAGGTTGGAAGATCAAGTACATCCAGAGGTGACTCGGAAGAAAAACGTGATGATCAATTGAAAAAAAAAAAAGATAATAGCTGCTGAAAATCCAGAGATGTGCACAGTTTTACTCCAACACATCCAAGTTGGCATCAACTTAACAGCAACTAGGTTTTAAGATATTAATGCATTAGCACCTTTAATAGATAAAAAGCCAGCTTTCAACAATTATTTCTTTGGAACCAGGAGGGACCTGAAAAGACAGAGTAATGACGGGCATAGTTCAGTGGTGATTAATTTTATAAAACATAATGCATGGGAATGATTGTGTGAAACACAGTGTGAATGAAGAATAGTGTGAAACACACTGTATATTAACTTTGTACGCAAACCAATACAAAATACAATTTTTAAAACATTACTTTTGATGATTTTGTGCCTATCACACTACCCCTAAGCACTGAGCCAAGGTTCTCTCCTATTACACACTGTAACCCTGAAAAACCCCATCCAAACAGAACAATCAAGCCACAAGGTACATGTTCATTTCATTTCCTTACAAGCCAACGACGTGATTAATTACACGTTGGCTCACGAACTTAAAAATACAGAGAAAAGAAAACCAAGACCAAATAAATGGCACAAGGATGATTTGTGGAAAACTTGTTCTCTGAAGTCTTTTGAACCATTTCAAAGTTAGACAAACTGACTCAGTCATTTTCTTCAGTCTGACGTCTGTGGAGAGAGGGCAGCAAGAAGGTCAAGCTGTTTTTCCAAGGTTTTATGGAAGGGTAGTGCCCCTTCTATTCAGAGAACAATCACAGAGTAACAAGAGTCCTCGGGCTCGAGCCATCTCGGTGACGGTCACTCTTCTCTACAAACCGCTCTAGTGTTCTTAACATGCAGAACCTCAAACTTCTTCTTAAAAAGTAACACGACACTCCGACGTGGCCATCAAAAAAGTCTACCTGTTCCTTTTCACTTAGTGTTCACCAAAGTTGGGGCTACTGAAGGCCAATCTCTCAATTATCTTGCTTCAAGGGATTATAATACAAAAACCTAGCTTGTATCAATTTAAAAGTTTCATTTAAAAAATGCTCACTTTACATTTCAGGCTACTATAAACTGATGATAAATTCACTGCAATTCTAAATTTTCTCACGTGATCCCAGGCGAAGTATTCTCCAAAACGCCTTGGCTAAGTCTTTTGGTTCGTACTAGAAACCCACCTCTCCTTTCCTGTACGTGAACACAGGTCTGAGGGACAAAATCCAATTAATGTCGCTCCTCACGTCAAGTGCATTCAAAGGTAGACTAATGACAAAGGAATCCTGGTGGTGCAGTGGCTACGGACGTGGCTATTAGCTGAAAAGTCTGCGGTTCAAATCGACCAGCTGCTCTATGGAGAAAAAGGCCCGGCACACTCTAAATATCACAGCCTTGGAAATCCTACGAGGCAGCCTTCTCTGTCCCGTGGGATCGCTGTGAGCTGGCATCCACCCGACGGCACAGAACAATGGCACTAAGGATTGTCTGGGATGCTTTATCTAAGGATGCTTGTGAAAAGCAGCTTCACTGGTACTTGCGTATTGTTGTTATGTGCCTTCGACTGTACTACGACTCTCAGCAACCCCATCAATTACAGCTCTGAATTCTGCCCTATTCTGAGCCAATCTCACTGTCTCCAGGCATGTGAACCCACAGCCAGTCACTGTGTCAACCTCTCATATCCAGGGTGTTCTCCTGTGTCGTCCCTCCACCCTTCTAAGCATGCTGTCTTTGTCCAAGGACTGATCCCTCCTGCAGACATGTTACAAGTATGTGCTGTTAGATGGAATCTTGGCTGAAAGCAGAGAATAACAGAAAGATGTCTGTATTTTATTGACTATACAAAGGTGTTGGACTGTGTGGATCCTAACATATCAGGGCTAACACTGACAAGAATGAAAACTCCAGAACACTTAATTGTGCTCATGAGAAACATACACATAGACCAAGAAGCTGTTGTCTGAACAGAACAGGTGAACACTATAGGGTTTAAAATCAGGAAAGGCTGCATCAGGAATGCACCCTCTCTCCACAGCTATTCAATCTGTGTGGTGAACAAATTACTCGAGAAGCTGGACTCTGAAGAAAAATGTGGCAGCAGGATCGGAGGGAGACTCCTGAAGAACCTGCATTATGCAGATGACATAACCTTGCTTCATGAAAGGAGATGACAAACACTCACTGCAGAAGCTCCAAGACTGCTCAGCCTTCGATATGGATACTATCTTAACACCAAGAAAACAGAACAGGCTTCTTCGAGGGACCACTGATGAAAGCCACAAGCTTAGTCTTAGACACAGTTCAGTTCTAGGAAGGTGAATCTAGAAGAATTTAATAGAGTCCAAGTATGTAGAGCTCTCTTGGAAGGCTGGATGTGAGAGTTAAGCTTAACGTGTCTTGATAGATAGCATATTCTCATTTCCTACTTTGGAATAAACCTCATGAGAAAGCAGTGTTCTACTATAAAAGGAAGAAACTGGAAACGTTCAGGTCTAGATCAAAGTCCACCTATTGCTCATTAATGGGCTCTAGAGATATGACTGCAACATGACACAGCTCCAGAAACACATTTGCATAGAAAACAATGTGTTTAGGGCTCCCATACTTTGTGTGACTGAAGGGCCTGCCCAGTCAAGCAAACAATTAGACTTCAAATTATTTCTGGGAAACTGCTTCAGATGAGCTCTAACTCTGAGACTGGGAATTCAGAGGAGTGGGGCTTGCCCTCAAATGCTTCTGCCACACCCAGAAGAACTGACATGGGGGGCAGCTGGTCCTACATGAGACACCTGGTGGTTGGAACCAACCCTGCCTTCCTCAACCTTGATCATCATCATCTGCAGAGGGAGGAAAAGCAGACTGTTTCTCCTAGCCAGGAGGAAGGGACTTGACTGCGTTACAATCAAAGGCAAGCAGTTCAAATCCACCAGCTGCTCCGTGGGAGAAAGGTGGGCAATCCCCTCCAGGGTGATTGAACTACTTCTGAAAACCCAACGGAGGGTCAGTGATGGGTAGGTTTCCGACTCGACAGGACACTACAACAACAAGTGTGTTGTGTCTTTGCCAGAATCAGGGCTTCCCATGTTCTAAATTTGTTTTTACACGTTTCCCTACAGGAAGAAGACATCGCCTCTGAATCCATGTAGTGCACTGGTTTATTTCAGAGTTCAGGACTTGATAGCACTGTCCAACATGTGGCAAACTTCAGTTTCTATAACAGGCCAAAGGACTTTTTAAAAAATATCAGTTATAAACAATACGCTCTGAGACCTGTGCACTACTACACAATTTTTTAATTGTTCAACACTTAACTATCTTCTCTGAGGTATCTCAGACCAGATGTACCTTTGCTATTGCCTTGCCATTATAATATACTGACTTGGTTTATTTAAGCTATTAAAATGTATGCATTTCTTGCTAGTATTTTATTTATTTATATTTTTAAAGGAAACAAGACAGTCACCACTGGACCAACAGGTAACAGATGGAGAAAATACTGACATTGTCAGCAACTTTCTTTCCTTTGGATCCACAATCAACATGCATGGTAGTAGCAGCAGCACTCAAGAAGTCAAAATACATGTTGCGTTGGACAATCTGCCTTCAGGGACCTCGCCAAAGTATTAAAGAGCAAGGATGTCAGCTGAAAGACTAAGGTGTGCCTGATTCAAGCCATGGTCTTTTCAATGATTTTCTATGCACCTGAAAGTTGGACCATGACTAAGGATGACAGAAGAAACACCGATGTCTTTGAGTTGTGGTGCCAGAGAAGAGTACTGAATATCCCATGGGCTTAGAGGAAGAACAACACAAGAATGGTGAAACTGTGGCTTACATACTTCTGACATGTCAAGAGAAGCCAGACCTTGTAAAAAGACATTATGCTGGGAAATATCAAGTGTGAGAGAAGGAGGGAAAGACCCTTGGCAAGACGGACTGACACACTATGACAATGGGTTCAAGCATATCACAGATGGTGCAGGACAGTACAGAGTTCGGATGTGCTGCTGACAGTGCCCCTCTGAGCGGCTGATGACTTGAATCCACCTAACAACAATGATGAATTGTCTTAATTATACTTCCATTGTGTTTTTTTTAAAGTCATCATTTGTACATCATCACTAGTGAAGTGACTATTCAAGTATTTTCCTGTTTTAAATTGTTTATTCCAACTCTAAGGGCATATGCAGGAGAGCACAAATCTATTTTTTCCCCTTGTTTTGTACCGTTGAATCAGATCTGACTGGCACAGGAGGAGATTGCCCCTCCCTCTTCAGCAGAGCATCTGGTGGATTCGAACCACGTGCCTTTGGGATTGCAGTGCAGCTTCTTGCCACTAGGCCACCAGCGCTCCCAAATGTTAAATTTTTATAAAGTCCATATTGTTCTTTTAAGAACATTGCTTTTGACTTCACCTATGAAATTTCTGCTTGCTGCAAAGTTCCAAAGATGTTCTCGTTATGTTGTCTTTCACCAATTTTTCCAATTTATTGGCAAAAAGTCACTCTTGCTGTTGTGTACTGTTGGGTTGGAATCAACCCATAGCTGACTTTCAGCAAGTTTTCAGAGGCAATTAAACACATGGGAGGAGATCATCCATCTTACTCTAGAGAAGCAACTGGTAGATTCAAACCGGAAGCCTTCAGGACTGCAGTCCAAGTTCCTTACCACTGGGCCACCAGAGCTCCCCATCATTACTTAATATCTGTGGACTTGGATGTTGTCCCTTCTTTCACTTGCGATGTTGTTACTGTGTCTTTTCTCATTTTTTCCCTCATGAATCTGGCAAGAATTTGCCAGTTGTTAGTAATCTTCTCAAAGCGTGAAGCCCCAGTCCACTGTTTTTCTCTACTCTTTCTCTTCTATTTCACCGATACTGATCTTTAGGCTCTCCTTTGATGTATGTACGTGGGGTTTAATATGCTCTTCTTATTTGGTTTCTTTTTTTTTTTAATTTTTATTATTTTTGTGTGAGTGTACCGTCAGATCAGATCTGGCTGGTACAGGAGGAGATTGTCCCTCCTTCCCCGGCAGAGCATCTGGTGGATTCGAACTGTGCGCCTCTGGGACTTGTTTAGTTTCTTAAGCTAAAAACACTGTTATCTTGAGAACCTTTTTCTTAATCTTAATTTAGACATTTAAGAGCATAAAGGTCCTCTAAGCACTGTTTTAGTAATAATTTCATGATTTTAAATTGAGTTTTTTCTTTTCTTTTTAAATTATCAGTGCTCTCATGGCCTAGGCCACAAGTAACAGGACTGCTGACCTCAAGGCCAAGTACCATCCAAGTTTGACTCCCCCAGCAGCTCTGTGGGTGAAAATGGGCCATCTCTTCTTGTGGGATTCACAGTCCTGGAAACCTGAGCGAGGGTCAGCTAGGAGTTAAGATTTTTGCTTTTTTTTTTTTTAATTGCCATTCAATTCTAAATACTTGATAGTTTTTCTCCTCTGACATTTTCTTAGCATATTAGTTATTTGTAAGTGTCATATATAGTTTTAGAATATTTGGAGATTTTCTAGGTATATTCTCATTGTTAGAGTGTATCAGGTCCACTATAAGACACACAGTGACCCTGTGAACAGACCACGTCCTTGTTCTATCCTGCACCGTCCTAACCATGTCTGATGCACGTCAGCCCAATGTTACGGTCACCGTGTCAGTCCGTCTTGTTGAGGGTCTTCTCTGTCTCCGACCCACCATCTTTCCTGACATGATATCCTTTCCCAAGGATCGGCCCCTCCTGACAAAAGCACAGAGCTGAAGCTTCACCATGCCCGCCTCTAAGGAGTTACCTGGTTGTCCTGCCTGTAGGACAGACCTCCTTGTTCTTTTGACAGTCTATGGTCATTCAGAACTGTTCTCTAACACCACATGTCAAAAGTAAGGCTTCTATGTCTGTCATCTTTAGTCACTGTCCAACTTTCTGATACGTAGGAAGTAATGCACAGATCACGGCCTGGATCAGGTGCACCTTAGTCTTTAAGCTGACATCCTCACTCTTTATTTTGGAGAAGTCCTGACAACGGATTACTGTAATGCAATGTGTCTCTTGATTTCCTGGCAACTGCTACTCTGAGTGTTGATTGTAGATCTAAGAAAAATGAAACCATTGATAACGTCCATCTTTTCTCCATCCATCTATCATGATTGTTGCCAATAGGTCCAGTGGTGAGGATTTTTGTTTTCTCGATGTTGAGATGTAATTAATTGAAGGCTGTAGTCTTTGATCTTTGACAGCAAATGTCTCATGTTTTCTGATGTGTTCAGAAAACCTGACTTTGTAGGAACTAAATTTGAGACTAATCTGACGGCCTTAAATACGTTCTATGATTGTAAATGTTCCATGTGGACTTGAAAAGAATGTCCATTGCTGTTTTGGTTGAAGCTGTTTATAAATATCTATCAGGTAAAATTCATTGATGTTGTCATTCCAATCTTTTAATACTTTCTGATTTCTGTTTATTTTGTAAACTGTCAGCAGAAAAAGGGGTGCACAGCAAAGTGGACTGGGGAGCAGGAGGGAGGGAGGAAACTGTGCAACAATGAAGGAATCTTTTTAAAGAGAAAAGCAAACTGAGACGGGGGGATAAGGAGGAAAATGTACACTAATAAATGTGTGGAAATCCAAGTTTTCTGTAAACGTTCACTAAAATATCAATAAAAAATATAAAGAGATAACCAATTATCATTTTAAAAGATTTAAGTAACCACCGGGACAAGCTTACATATTCCCATGTACAGTTATTATCTCTGGTTTATCTGGTATCACTGCTTCCAAAAGCAAAAACTTCCTTTCCACATTCACTTACCATTTCTTACATTATGAATCTGCTCTAGTGATGAATTCTTTCCATTTCTGTATGGTCCTACTTCCCCTCTAGTTCTGAAAGTTCATTTTACTGCACCTAGGATTCTATGTTCACAATTTTTTTTCTTTCTAACAACAACAGTACGTTAAAAATGCGACTCTACCTTCTTCTCACTTGCACGTTTCCAATTAGAGACCTGTTGTCACATTTCTCTTGGCTATGCAGCATCCAGCCATAAAGGCATATGAACAAATCATTTATTCATAAATAAGTGCCATCGTCAAGAGAAGAGAGATCTCTGAAGTGGCGTCCATGTGAGTGAGAGAACTGGGACTCAGCATGGAATTACACAGTGATGTCCTTGGTCCTTTTATCTACTGACCTACAAAGTTCTCTAGGGAAGAGTCACACTGATGGCAGCAAAGTGCTCAAATAAGTGATCCAAAGTCATGTGTGTACCTTAAATTCAGTTTGTACCTTCTCAATTTGTATGCAGAACAGATCATCCAGGACACTGGGCTGTACAAGGAGGAATGTGGCATCAGGATTGGAGAAAAATTCATTACCAACCTGTGTTATGTAGATGACACAACTCTGCTTGCTGAAACTGAGGAGGACTTGAAGTACTTGTTGCAGAAGGTCAAAGACTGCAGCCTTCAATATGGATTGAAGTTCAACATCAAGAAAACAAAGATTCTCACCATTGGGCCAATTGGCAGCATCATTGTGGATGGTGAAGAGTCTAAGATAGTTAACAGTTTTAGTCTGCTTGGCTCCACATTCCACACTCTTGGTACCAGCATTTAGGAAATCAAGAGATGAATTGCATTGCGAAAGTCAGCTGGCGGGGACTTCTCCAGAGTACTGAAGAGCAATGACATCAGGCTGGAGACTAAGGTACGCTTGATCCTAGCCATAGTCTTTGCAATTACGT
Source organism: Elephantulus edwardii (assembly GCF_000299155.1). Lineage (NCBI taxonomy): Eukaryota > Metazoa > Chordata > Mammalia > Macroscelidea > Macroscelididae > Elephantulus > Elephantulus edwardii. The sequence continues at coordinate 17,173,271 of NW_006399777.1, read as the reverse complement.
GCTACACATCGGAGAGCTGGACAGTGACTAGGGATGATAGAGAACTGATGCCTTCGAGCTGTGGTGCTGGAGAAGAGTGCTGAATATAGCATGAACTGGTAGGAAAACAAACAGGTTTGTCCTGGGGAGGGTGAAGCTGGAGTGCTCCTTGGAGGCAAGGATTCTGAAGCCTTGTCTGACATACTCTGGGCATATTGCGAGGAGGGACCGGTCCTTAGAGAGGGACATCATGTTTGGGAGAGTGAAGGGTCAGCGCAGGAAAGGAAGGCCCTCTATGAGATGGATCAATTCAGTGGTTGGGGTGGTGGGAGTGGGAGTGTCGAAGACGGTGAGGTTGACACAGGATAGAGCAGGCTTTAGGGCTCTTGTACACAGGGTTGCTATGAGCTGCAAGCAACTCAACGGCACATAGCAACAACAACAAACTAAGGAACACCTAGAAATGAAAACTAAGAGAGGCAGTTTCCACTACCCATTACGGGAGAAGAAATAGATCTTTGCTTGAAATATGAGACAGAATGAATAGATGCCATTAGGTGCTATAAGATACTCTGGGATCCAAAGAAGATCAAATTAAAAGTTCGTAAAAGTATCTAGCACGTTTGGATCCACTAGGAATTTCTGTTTGGCTGAAATACAGAATGCACCCTAAACCTCACTTATTGACACGGTGAAGTTCCAAAGACCAGGTCTTGATACAAAAGTTAGGCTATGAAGGAAAAAAAAAAGTTAATGACCACATCAAATAATAAAATGGAGAAGGACTATGTCATTACATAAGTGCCAAACTTCAACATTACATAACTGTCCACCAAAGAGAATCACAGCCCAGCAAAGGGGATGTATAACTTAAACCATCATAACTAACGTTCCTGGCTGCCTTGCACTATAGGTTCTGTTACTGTGACCCTATCAACAGCAGATGGGAAGCTTGCCCTATCCTGTGCCAGGCTCCTTAAATAAAGATATCCATGTGCCACCACTTAGATAATATGTACTGACGCCATCAAACAGCAGATTTACTTTGGGTTGTTTACTTTGAAAACCATCAAGCCTGAAATATAGAGTGTTAGACACTCCGCTGGACATCTGCACTAGGATCTTTCCTTAAGGAAGGAGGGGAGTCAGTATTTGACGGCTGTGAGACCACTGATCACCTGTAAACTACTGACATTTTCATCTACTGTGACAGGAGTATTGTTAGCTACTACTGCACCATTAGAATAGGGGGTGCTCTCGTAAATGGGGTGAGGAGGACAAGACCTAAGGGAATGAAAAGGAAGAAGGTGCTCACAATCCCTCCTCGAGGAAGGAATTCTTAAGAAGAGATCACACAGAGAAAGTAAGTCCACGGCCAAGTGAAAACGCAGAGCACCAACGGCCTGACTGCTGAACACACATGAACTGCCCTCAGAGTAAATGCGCTCAGTCTTCACTCTGAGTAAATGGAAGAATGATCAAAACGGAAATGAACGCAGCAGAATCAGGATGAGAATCACTAACAAGCTTCTCTACGGAGATGATACAACCTTCCTTGCTGAGAAATCAAAGAGGAACCGGAGCACTTGCTAAATGAAGATCAAAGGTTCCAGTCTTCAGAACGAAGAAAGCTAACACCTTGATATAAAAACAAAAGTCCTCACAACTGGACCAATCAGCAACATCAGGGTTAACAGAGAAACGACTGAAGTTACTGAGGCTTTCACCTACTTGCCTGAACTAGCCTGAGGGAGCAGCCCTGCACCCTGAGCACTGCTCACGTAAGACGCTTCTTCCCACTGCCAGACATGCTTATGAGATTAGAAGGAAAATGTCCCTGGCTTGCTTCTACTTAGAAAATGCTTTTAAAATACAATATAAAGCCATAAAGGCAAGAAAAGTACCAAGAAAGAAATTCTTGATTCCCGACTGCATTAAGTCAAACAGGAGTCTCTTAACAGCAAAACTGTGTGTGCAATTACAGTTAGCAAAATAATTCAAAGAAGAAATAAATCAAATCTATTTTGACATGTAAGAAAAATACCCCCCCCAAAGAGCCCATGATTGTATCCATATCTGATTAAAACAGAATAAAAACAAGAATCAGACATTCTTCAGAATGCCATTGCTAACGTCATATCTTGGAATAATATTAGAACAAAATTTACGACTGGTCAAATCTTACTGGTCATGTTTCTTTTCCCCCCATTACAAGTGGATACTAATATTATAGATGTCTTAATACAGTGAAATATTGAGTCTAACCTATCGGAAGTTGGTGAACACATAAATCCAAAGACATAATATATTATTCTGAAGATGGACAGTATTAGAATACTTCTAAATAAAATGTTCAAGGCCTTTGAAAGCATAAAATACTCCCTTCTGAGCAGGGCTTTTGTGGCTGTCACAAACTGACACCTAAAAATGTTCTGAGAGACTGATGGGAACAGGGGGTTCCGTGAATTGTTTTGCACATGACTATGCATGAAGTTTTCCAGCCTAAAAGTAGACATGTAGTGTCAAACCTCAACTCCAACCACACAGAGAAGTGATAACAAAGTGTAAAGACCATGGGTATACATTTTCATCCCAAATATTAAAAAGCATTGCTATGGATTTTTGCACAGATCATTGCCACAGGAATGGAAAGCTGCTGCATTCCTATCAATACCTGGTCAAAACTATTTAAAGAATATATCATAGAAAAAGAAGGAAAGGAAATAGGGAGGGGAGGGGAGGGAAGAGAGAGAGAGAGACACACAGAGAGACAGAGAGAGAGAGAGAGAGAAAGGAAGGAAGGAAGGAAGGGAGGGAGGGAGGGAAGGAAGGAAGGAAGAAGGAAGAAATGAATTGGCAGGAACCTTAAAAGAAACATTAAGCATTTTAAAGATGTTAAATGAAATCAATGGATACCCTTACCAAAACATGGCCAAGTGTGGTCTGAAGAAGGTGGGTCTATAAAACCTTTCTTGGTATGCACAAAGGATTGCTGAAAGTGATAAAGATTTTAAAGTCGTTCTCATGTTAAGTTGCTCATCATTAAGTCCAAGGTGACCTTCCAGGGATCAAGTAGCAGCAAGCTATCTGGGAAGAGTGTAACCTGACAGAAGGCAGAGGCTTACACCAAACGTATATATGCTTGTTAAAATTTTTAAAATATAATAACCACAAAACAGATCTAATTCTAGGTACCATTTTGAAATGTTAGGTTTAACTATAACATACAACACCAAAATGGATTTTGCCTCCTAACAGAGGCAGAGGCACTTCCCTTAAAGAGACTGGTAACATTATTTTAGAGATGTTCTATAAATTCTAGGCTCATTTGGTTGAAAGCGAGCCATATAATTTCATTTTTACTCCAGAGTTTCTAGAAAGAACTGATCATAATTGTTATAAAATAGAATTGCCATCACTAGTTAAGTACATACAACAGATGACTTTGCAGATGTTAAGCACATACATGCACCCAAAGGCATTATTTATGCAATGTTATGGATTGGTCTCCAAGATCATTTTTCCATGTGAGAAAAGCAAGGTTTAAACACACACACACAGACACAGACACACACACACACACACACACTGACAATATAACCATCATTCTGTAGAAGATGGTGTCTCTCTGGAGACTAAGGTGCATCTGATACAGGCTATGGTCTTCACAATCACTTGTTATGCATCAGAGAGTTGAACAATGACCAAGGAGGATAGAAGGAGAATTGATGCCTTTGAGCTGTGGTGCTGGAGAAGAGTATTGAGAGTACCATGGACTGCTAGGAAAACAAACAGATTTGTCCTGGAAAGGGTTAAACCGGGTGGCTCCTTGGAGGCAAGGATTCTGAGGCTCCGTCTAACATTCTTTGGACATGTTGTGAGGAGAGACCGGTCCTTGGAGAGGGACATCATGCTTGGGAGGGTGGAGGGACAGCGCAGGAGGGGAAGGCCCTCTATGAGGTGGATTGATTCAGTGGCTGGGATATTGGGATGGGAGTGTCAGAGACAGTGCGATTGGCACAGGACAGAGCGGAGTTTAGGGCTGTTGTACATAGGGTCGCTATGAGTCGCAGGCGACTCGACGGCACATAACAACAACAACTGTAGAAGAGAGTGAAAAATGAGGACAGGTGTAATCCAGGAACTCATCTGGAGTGATAACAGTGATTACTCTGGAGAAGGGGATAAGCAGTTAGGCAACAGGACCTGGCAGGAAATGGCTCATTATGTATTTTTTTCTATCTTGAGTTTTTCCACCCCATGACTGTAGTAACTACACAGAAATAAGTACATTAAATTCACCAGTGCAAGTAAACAGCACTCCTTGCTAATTCCCAGGCCCCTCTGAAATATTAACTATTACTATTCTTATTCTTATTCTACACGGTTCAAGACCACAGAATGATGGGCCATCTCCTCCTGTGTGATTAACTGCCTCTGAAAACCCACCACAGGGTCGGCTCTGGGTCGGTTCTGACTCGATGGTACTCGACGACAACAACAACAACTAGAATAAACAATCTCTAATCATAACAACAACAACAACAATTTCTTGGAGTTACAAAAATATTTGTAGATTAAATATCGGAGAAATATCTCTTAGTTCATGGCTGGATACTAATTTTTTATCACCTCATTTCAGGTAAGGTAGCTACTGACACTATGTTATGTTTCAATGGTAACAAAATCATGGATTTAATGTTCAAACTAAATCACTAAAAAACATAATAATCCAAAGAGATTCGTGAATCCACTTTTATTTTTTTTTATTTTTTTTGTGAATCCACTTTTAAAATCAACCTGGAAATGAGATTTTTGAAGTTAGCACTGAGAAAAGTTTCTTTTACTTTCCTACATTATACAATGTTCAAATACATAGTTTTCAGCAAAATAAAAGCATCTGAGAACCACACAGCTCTAATTCACCTAATGTTTTAGATTTATGGTAAATAAATGCCATAGTTGTACTGTAGAGGTAAATGCCTTTTCTCTCCATGGAAGCGGTTTTGCTCAATGGAGAAACTGGTGAACACAATTCTAGTTACAATTTAAAAATTCTGACTGAAGAATGACCAGCTCAAGAAGCAACCTCTTATCAAAGAGTGCAACTGCTCTTTAATATTAATATAATAGCAGTATTCTGGCCTGAAATCGAACCCTTCTTTCCTTTTATGTATCATTTATGAAAAATAAAAATATAAAATAAAAAAAGCAATCCCTCCCCTCCAAAACACCCAGGTTATCTTCAAAACCAAACCAACTCTGTGTCTTGCCACAGAGGTAAATGGAAGCTTAAATCTTAACTTCATTCTTCACTTAAGATGTTACCACCTACTGGGTTAGTTTTGACAATTTTTGTTTTCTTGATGTTGATCCACTACTGTATTGATCTCATCTTACTTGGATCTAATCAGTAACCTTGGCACCAGCAGTGAGGAAATCAGGAGACAGTGCTTTGGTAAGTCTGTTGTCAGGGATCTCTCCAAGGTCCTGAAGAGCAATGATGTCAGAAGACTAAAGTGTGCCTAATTCAGGACATGATCTTTTCAATTAAGACTGCAGCCTTCAATATAGATTAAAACTCAACATCCTAGGCACCTCCTAGGCGGCTGCTGTCAAGGCAGGTTCTGAGATGTAACCAAGCTTACAGTGCCAGGTCACCTGCTACCACAAAGGTTGTAACAAATACAGTTCAGTTACAAAGGAAAAAAAACCCCACAAAACTCAACATCAAGAAAAACAAAGATTTTCACCACTGGGCCAATCGACAGCATCAGTATGGATGGTGAAGAGATTGAGATAGTTAACAGTTTTCATTTGCTTGGCTCCACAGTCGACACTCTTGGAACCAGGAGCCAGGAAATCAAGAGAAGAATTGCATTGGGAAAAGTCAGCTTGTCAGGGACCTCTCCAGAGCACTGAAGAGCAACAATGTCAGGCTGGAGACTAAGGTGTGCCTGATCTGGGCTATAGTCTTTGCGATTGTGTGCTATGCATAGGAGAGCTGGACAGTGACTACGGATGATAGAAGGAGAATTGATGCCTTTGAGCTGTGGTGCTGAAGAAGAGTATTGAATATACCATGGACTGTTAGGAGAACAAACAGGTTTGTCCTAAAAAGGGTGAAGGTGGGCTGCTCCTTAGAGACAAGGATTCTGAAGCTTCGTCTGACATACTCTGGGCATGTTGCAAAGAGGGACCAGTCCTTGAAGAGGGACATCATGTTTGATGGGTGGAGGGACAGTGCAGGAGAGGAAGACCACTGATGAGATGGAGCGATTCAGTGATTGGGGTAATGGGAGTAAGTGCGTCAGACAGTGAGGTTGGCACAGGATAGAGCAGGCTTTAAGGATCTTGTGCAATAGGGTCGCTATGAGTCCCAAGCAACTAGACAGCGTGTAACAACGTAACTAAATATCTGAGAGCTGGACAATGAAAAGGCTGATAGTAGAATTGATGCCTTAGAGCTCTGATGTTGGAGAAGAGCACTGACTATTCCACGGACTTCCAAAAGAACGAGCACGTATGTCTTGGAGAAGGTGCAGCCAGAGGGCTCCGTAGAACTTTGTCTCTCACACTTTGGACATGTTGCTGAGAGAGGCTTTCCCTTGGAGGGACTTCATGCTTGGGAAGATAGAGAGGCAACGAAAGCAAGGAAACCCTTCAATGAGCTGGACTGACAGTGACCACAGCAATGACCTCCAGGGTGTCGGAGGTAACGAGGAGGGCACAGGCTAGGACCGGGTTCAGGTCTGTTGTTCACATGAGTCATACTCCACTTAGTGCACCTTAAAACACCACCACATACAAACTAATCCATGACTTCAGTATCGGAAAGCCTGGATGTTCTTCCTCCCCTACTCTCTACCATACCCTACGGCTCTGGCTTGGGAAGACCAGGAGCAACATGAAGGCGGCCTCTGTCCCAACGTCCATCTCTGTAGCTGTCCCTGAGAGAGGCAATGCCCCTTCTCAGGTCATTCATATTTAACTCTGTCCATCTGAAAAATATCAGATACACTGTGGGGGTGTTTTTGTTTGGTTCTTTTCTTTTCTTTTCTTTTTATGGAGGGGAGTTGGGACATAAGGGTGAAGAAAACAACTGATTTTAAAGTATGCTAAATTATTCTGAAGACATACATGAGACTTTAATTTACAGGAAAAGAAGATAAAATCTGTAATTAAGGGCATAACTAAATTATGTACTCCTATCCAGTTAACACATTTTATCAAGACATTTCTGGAGTTATACCTCAAATAACAGCTTAGCTTCTGAAAAGGGATAAAATCCAAACCCTTACTACATAGTGAGTCAAAGTTGGACTTTTCTCTTCTTAGGAAATTATTCTCTTTATTTCAAGAGATTTTAAATTAGAATTCAATAGAAAAATAGAAAATTACTGAGTGCAATGGGCTGAATGGTGACCCCAAACACATGGCCATGTCCTAATGCTCAGAATCTGTCACCTTTATCACATATGGCAAGAGGCGTGATTAAGGATCTGGAGAGAAAAAGTTTATCTTGGATTCTCTAACAGTAATCACTTGTTGGGGTGAATTCTAACACACGGGAAAATGAGAAGAGGTAGTTTTCACACACATACACATGTGCACACACACACAGACAGAGAGAAGGTGATGGAGAGATGGAGCAGCACGTGATGCTGACAGAAGCCAAGGAAAGGGGCGGCCACCAGAAGCTGAAAAGACAATGAAGGCCTCTCCTTGAGACCCTCATAACATATGTACACCCCCTATTTCAGACGTCCTGCCTCCCACACTGTGAGAGAATTCCTGTTTGAAGCCACCGACACTGCGGCACTTTGCTACAGCATCATGGGAAATAAAGCACTGAGGAAGAAGAGGGTATTCAAGCCGTAATCTTTAACGGATGTCTATTAAGAGTTGACTCAACTGCTTTCCATAATCTTGGAGCTAACACTAACAGACATCACTGGATAACCTCACGGGGGGTCCCGGGAGCAGCAGTTACACCTACTTCCTAACGACCAGTCAAAAGATACGAGAAGAAATGAAATCTGGTCTTTCAAACCAGACTAAAAAAAATCAGCAAACAGAAATTAAAGACAAACACACATGTCAAACACTCACACGTGGACACAACTTCTAAAACTATGCGCCAATGGGATCTGACCACATAACAGGGCAAAGTGGGCAGAAGGACCTGGGAAAGGGAGCGTCACGACCCGGAAAAGTGAGCAGAACCCAGGCGTCGGCAATCGGGAGAAAGTGATGTGTAGAGAACTTTAAAACACAAAGGCCACATTCTAGGCAGGCAGATTGGCACCTGGTCATCCTGAAACTGAATTTAACACTCCAACAGTGTTACCTCTCGACACCTCAATGTTGTCACCTTTACACATGGATCAATTCCAAGTTAATAACCGGGCAGGGCCACTGTGACGACGACAGGAGATCGCATGGTCCTGCCTGTGGTTTAGGACAGAGCTTCTCTCCACATAAACTAGCTACATTACACTCATTTCTAGATGAAAAATTTAAGAAAGCTAAAAGAAAAAAAACCAAAACCCACCAACCAACCCAACCCCAAAACAACAAAACAAACGCCACAGCTTAAAGCACAAAGCCTTTCCTGCATTCTGTTGACAGCCAAGGAACAGGCACTTACCACATCGCTAGCGCTGGAAAACTCGTTATTAACTAGACTTTCCAGAGCCATCCACCGCACTGGCCTGTTCTCATTGTCCCCCAGGCAGTGATAGTCCATGGGGAACAAGTCTCTGGAGAGGGCATTATCTGTGATCTTCACTTGGAGTGTATCATCAATGCTATCAGGGAAAGACAAGAACAACATAGTCAGCCTGAGCACCGGACGCAGATCACCAGTTCCTCCTGCATCCCCCACCAGTGCCATCCCCTGAAAAGAATCCCAAACCCAGGGAACACCAAGCATCGCAAGTCAACAAAGCGCTCCTGGCACCTACACACAGTTCCTGGCGGCCAGGTCTTTGTGGATGACTTCCCTTCGGGCCAGATAGCTCATCCCACAGGCAATCTGAATGGCCATGTGCACCAGGTCTTGTTGAGAAATGGCCTGTGGTCAAGACAAAGTGGCAGTGTTTACAATTAGCACAAAAAAATCATGATGACTGCCGCTTCCTGGATCTCACATCCCTACTCTGTACACAGCACTCCTGTGCCCCAATGTACTGATTTGTAAAAAGATACTTCTTGAGCAGGAATATATTTCCATATCTCCTTTATCTACCACAGACCTTTCATTCTGTAACATGTCATGAACTTGACTATCTCCTCTTGTCCATCAGGTATGTTAGCGCCCCAATTTCTAGTACATATAGGAGTTACTCAATAAAGATCTGTTCCCCTGACTATGGAATTCCCAAGGTAAGTATTTCAAATGTTTATTATTCAAAACCTTGTCCTTGTCTTTTAAAACAGTGGTTCTTCTTGGGGGATAATTCCCCGAGGACTATTCTCAAACTAATACAAGTCCACACTCTCTGCCCTCATCTGCCCCTCTGTATGTATGTCAGCATCATGAGCTGAGGAATGAAATTATTTCCTAAGTGACACAAAAGGCCCCAGGTCCCAACCACTTACTGGGAATCCCAGCTTTAACCCTGTCAGTTCACAAAGCATACTGCACGTGCTAAGCCTTTGAATCATTTTTTCCCAGCGACTACAGCAAGTAAATTATTTTTTAAAATCTATTTAACGGGGTTACCAGAGACAGCTAGCAGCAAAATACTTGCTAGGATTAACTGCCATTATTAGCATCATAAAAGCATTTGGAAGCTGACCAAATGCTTTACAGCGATCTGCAGACAGTGATGACAGAGGACTTCCTAGCTGACTAAACTCTTACAGTCAAACACTGTCAGACTACACCCCGTAATCCTCAACAATCTAGGTCTCTAGTCATTACCAGCTATTAGTATAATATGGACCACAGGGATCTGCAAAGAGTTTCCCTTCTAAAAGGAAAATCTAGCATCTTCAAACACCTCGTAAGCAAACGACTGGGTTGGTATTACACGGGATGTGGGGCGTGATTATGAATAAATACAAGATTTGGCATTTAAGAGAAACTTCAGCATCAGCAATGCATAAGCTTCAAGACAGCAATCAAAGCATCTTCATTTTCCTCTAAAATTATCTCCTGGCTTTTTACAAAGTTTTTGGTGGGGTTCGCCTCACCTAGGTCTTTAAACAGGTTATACATTGGAATTTTAGCGTCCATTTGAAAAGGTGTGATCACTCAGTTTTGAGGGGAACTTCAAAAAGGAGCAAGTAACTAGAAATAAACTCTTCTAACTCATACTGGTTTAACGTCCAGCATCTATCTCTCGTGTCTAGAATCTGTCAGGATTTACTAATCGTACATATGTATGTGTGTATATATCTATACCTATATCTGTATCTATCTACATATATAGGTATATGTAGAGATAGAGATAAAGATATAGATATAGATAGATATAAATATATAGATATATGTAGATAGATATAAATATAGATAGAGATATATAGATATGTTCTTAATGGATAATTACATTCTTCTAAGTAATATAGCCCTGGTCTGTCCATTTCCTGGACAGAGGTAACTCGTGGTTGTTGTGATACTAAATATTGTGACACTGATGTGTCAAATCTGATAATGGTCACCCACGGTGGACAGTGTTTGGTGGAGCTCCCTGATTAAAACAGGCTTGGAAACAGGAATGGCATCCACTTCCAAATAGCTTGCCTCCAGAAACTCTACAAACGTGGAGAAATGACCTAAGTTATACAAGTGTTCAGGTCTTTCGTTCATAGGGTCGCTATGAGTCGTCTATGACTCTACAGCACCTAACAACAACTAATTTCTAAGCTTGCAATCATTGCATCCCTTATATGTGCAAATTCTGCCTTAAAAAAGGATTTTTAGAAAAGTGCAACAATGAATGAATGGAAATCCAAAGTCTCTAAATTTTTACTGAAATTAATAATAAATTTTAAAAAATTTTAAAAAAGAAAAGGATTTTTAATAAAAATTTTAAAGCTACAAATATAAAAAGGTACAATCAAAGGTTACAGGTAAATCTGCACCGGGGCAAATGTTTCTCACCTGAGGATTATTGGCCTCTACTAACTTGCACTGCCGTAAGAAGAGTTTCAGGTTCCCCCAGTTCATGTAAGGCAACACCACCATCGGCTTTTCTCCTTCTTCTATACACACATGTGTAATAGGAAGGAGATTTCTATGGGAGAAAAAGAAACCGGAAGAGAAGTGACATCTGAAACCTGAAGCTTATGTCCAATAAAATGTAATAAAAAAGATAAAAGATATTCTTAAAACAAAAACAACCAAACATATTTCAAAACGTAATTATAAACAAAAATTGTCATTAAAAATGCAACATTATAAATGCTCTCTAATTTCAACCAGACTCGGAGGTTCCCATACATGTACTTTCTGATAGAGGAAAGTTAAAACCTCTAAGTTGTTTCTTAAAGACTGAATTCTCTGAAGATACACAAGATACACTAAATCTTACTTGAAAAAGTATTCAGAGGCATTTAAGTGATCAAGACTTTGTGATGATAAACCCCATTTATTCCATTATTACAGTTTTTCAAAAAACCCTGGTGCAGAATGTGAATAAGGCAAGACCATTTAGAGGCTCCTAAGAAGTTGAAATCACCACAAAACCAAGAAGTCCTCAGCTGCTCACAGGGCATGGGACCGAGAATTAGGTTTCTGAACCACCATCTCTCATCCGAATGACCACCTGCATGCCCGCCACCTCTTGCCCGTAGTTTCCCGAAGACGGAGATCCTACAGACCATACACGGCGGAGCTGACGTGTGCAAGTTAAGTGCACGGCAGACAATGTCTGCTATCTCCACGGCTCAACAGTACATGAAGACATTTAATCTTCTGCATGATGGCATCTCCTCCATCTGGAAGCATTATTCATTTATGCAAGACTATAAACATTTTTACATGATCACTTCATTTTCTCTACTAAACTGAAAATTTATACAGACAAGAATTATACTAGGCTCTTATTTTCCTACATAACTCCTTGTACTCTCCTCCATGCATGTGTGTGTATTTATAATAAGCATTTGATATACGTTGTTGTTGTTATGTGCCATCGAGTCGCTTGCGACTCATAGCGACCCTATGGACAACAGCCCTAAACCCTGCTCTGTCCTGTGCCAATCGCATTGTCTCTGACATGTCCATGCCCAGTATCCCAGTGACTGAACGCATCATTGAGGGTCTTCCTCTCCTGCGCTGACCCTCCACCCTCCCAAGCATGATGTTCCTCTCCAAGGACTGGTCCCTCCTTACAACGTGTCCAAAGTATGTCAGACAAAGTTTCAGAATCCCTGCCTCCAAGGACCAGCCTGGCTTCACCCTTTCCAGGACGAATTTTTTTGTTCTCCTAGCAGTCCATGGTATAGTCAACCCTCTTCTTCAGCACCACAGCTCAAAGGCATCAACTCTTCTATCATCTCTAGTCACTGTCCAGCTCTCTGAAGCATAGCAAGTAAGGGCAAATACCATGGCCTGTATCACGTGCACCTTAGTCTCTAGACTGACATCGTTGCTCCTCAGTACCTTGGAGAGGTCTCTGACAACAGCCTTTCAAAGTGCAATTCGTCTTTTAATTTCCTGGCTGCTGGTACCAAGAGTGTTTACTGTAGAGCCAAGCAAACGGAAGTTGTCAACAATCTCAATCTCTTCACCATCTAACATGATGCTGCCAATCAGCCCAGTGGTGAAAAATCTTTGTTTTCTTGACATTCAGCTTCAATCCATATTGAAAACTGCAATCCTTGACCTTGTGCAGCAAGCGCTTCAGGTCCTCCTCAGTTTCTGCAAGCAGGATTATTGAATCACGGGACATTTTTCCACCTACTAGGTTTTTTTACAAAACTTGAATACAAATTTGAACAAATTCTTTTAATTTCCCTCACTCCTTGACCCATCAAATTGTACAACCCAATGATTAACCCCTTCTCCCCCTGCACATCCACATCCCTCTGCTTCCAGCCTCTCCCACCCCTCCCGAATCCTTATACTCATTTTACAATAATAGTTTTATACAATACAGTATTCCACTGTGTGAATGCACCATAATTTCTCAATCAATTTGTCTGTGGTTGGACATTAGGGTTCTCTCCATGTTCTTGCGATGATGAATAACACTGCTATGAACACTGGTGTACAAATCTCCATTTGTGCCTCAGTTCTCATATTCTCAGGGTATATTCCAAGTAGTGGAATAGCTGGGTCATATAGAATTTCTATGTTCAGCTTTTTGAGGAAGCGCCAGACTGCCTTCCAGAATGGTTGCACATTTTACAATCGTACCGACCAATCTGAAGAGTTCCTTTCTCGCCACGTCTTCTCCAACATCTATTACTTGCTGTTCTGTTAAACTTTGCCACTGTTAACTGGAATCACAAGATTTTTAACTCTTCAAAGGGGTGTTTTCAGTCCCTAAATACTGTTCATTCATTTCTCCCCCACTTAACAAAAAGGTCCTTTATTTATTTGCTAACTAAAAAAAATTAACCTGCTCATTATATTAGTGTGAGAACCTAAATGAAACCTTGGCTTTGAAATCTGAACCGAGGAAAACTCCCCTTCCCGGCGACCCGGGGAACAACTGTGTTTCTTCCTTTCCAGTACCAAGACTTATCAGCATCAAACGTTCCCGTCAGCCTTGGTTTTCCAGAGGCTGCGTGCTATTCTGTGTTCAATGACAGCAGAAACATCTGGATTGACCTCTGGCTTATTTGTTTGCTTTTCTACCACTACCATCCCAAGGCACTCAGCTTTCACTGTCAGTATCATTTTACTGACATTACTGTAACTATCTTCCCATTCACGCACTGCTATCCAGTCAGAACCGGCTCACAGCTGACCCTCCAGTGCGTGTGCAGGCACCGGAAACTGCACAGGAGGAGACTGGCCATCTTTCTCCCTTACAGTGGTGGATTCCAAGCCCACAGGCCTCAGTGTAACTCCTGACCCACTGCCTACCAGAGCCCTCTAGCTTCATTTTAGGACGCACTGGGGACTTAGTAGGTAAGGAGCTGCACTGTCAACCCAGAGTTACATGGCTCACATCCACCAGATGCTTCAAGGGAGAAAGGTGGGCAGTCTCTCTCACGCAATTTGCAACCTCTGAAAACCTGCTGGAGGAACAGCTATGAGTCGGTTCCATCTTGAAGGCACATAACTACATTAACAAGTTTTGAATATAAATGAAAGTCAAACAAAAAAAGTAAATCAAAGTTTCTTCTTTAAGGAAGCCCTGGTGGCCTAGTGGCAGGAAGCTGCACTGCAATCCCAGACGTGCGTGGTTCAAATCCACCAGATGCTCTGCTGAAGAAGGAGGGACAATCTCCTGTACCAGTCAAGATTCGATTTGACAGTACACACACACAAAAATAATAAATTTTTTAAAAAAGAAAGTTTATGGACTCTTGCCTATGGAGTCTATATGTTGAAAAATTTAATTAAAAGAATTTTTAATGCATGCATATCATCAGTCTATTTTTAATTAAAAAATTGCATACAAAGATTCATAAACTACTTCTACAAAGCTTAGTTACTTTTCTCCTTTTGTGGACTTTACAAATTGCTCTTTATTTTTTTCTCTTGAATGAATCTGCATTTTGCTTTTATATCAAAGAAGAAAAGGAAAACATTCCAAAACATTTTCAAGTCAGAACCCACAGCCGTGTTTTTAAGACAAGAATGTAGCATAAAATTTCACAGGCGTAAAATCTCTCACCTGTGATGAAGACCTCGTAGCTTACAACTTTCGGTGAGCATCATCGTCACCTGAACTTCAGATGCTTGATCTAGAGAAAGAAAAGATCACGCTGTGAGTGATAATACAACATAAAGCTATCACTTCAGTATTCACGCTCACTCAGAGTGACCCCTCAGGACAGCTCAGAACGGCCCCACCAGGTTTTTCAAGTTTCAGGGGGCAGACTGCCACACCTCTGTGCTGAGGCGCAGCTAATGGGTTCACGCCACCAGCCCTTTTACTAGCAGCCAAACACTTAACCACTGAGCCCCCCTTGCAGGTGTTACGTGTCATCTAGTCGAAGTGACTCCCAGCTGACCTCCCAGCAGGCTTTCAGGGGCTGTAAATGGCACAGGAGATTGTCTACCTTCTCCTTCAGAGAAGCTGGTGGATGTGAACTGCCTGCTTTTGTGTCGGCAGTGCAATTCCTTCCTACTAGGCTACCAGAGCTCCTTACTCCTTTAATACATTACATCAGTACATATTTGTGTGGGTTTTTTTTTAACTCATCTAACATTGATTTTATTTTTTCCTTCCGTTTCTTTTTTTCCACTTCCTTTCCTTTTCTATTATGATTTTAACAAAAGTTTACAGAAAAGTTGGATTTTCATTCATTCATCATTGCACATGTTCCTACCTACCCAGTTCGCATTTAAAAAAAAAATTGTAAAATATTCATTCATTGTTGAATACTTTCTTCCCTTCCCCCTCACACCCCTCCTCCATCCAGTTCATTTTGCTATGCACCTCTTATTCCGGACTGTTGTCATGCACATAATGCCTAATCATATATCCCTTTTAAATAGTTCTTTCCTTCATCTGTTCCAATGTAGGTTTCATTGCTTATCCCCTCTTTTCTTAGTTACCCCCCCAATTCTTATGTCAGTCTTGTTTTATAACAATGGTGTTATATAGTGTTTGTCCTTTTGTGACTGAGATATTTCACTCAGCATAATTTCCTCCAGAGTCACCCATGCTGTATAATATTTTATGAGTTTCTTGTTTTTCAGTACTGCATAGTATTCCATTCTGTGACTATACCATAGTATTTCTATCCATTTGCTGACGGGCACTTGGGTTGCTTCCATCTCTTTGGGTGGAAGCTCTGATTTCTTTAGGGTATGTATATTCCTTGTAGTAGAATTGCTGAGTCAAATGGTATTTCTATTTCCAACTTTTTGAGAAAGCACTAGACTGCCTTCTATAGTGGTTATATCATATTATATTCCCACTAGCAGTAAGTAAGAATTCCAATCTCTCCACAACCTCACTAGGATTTGTTGTTTGTTGCCATGCTGAACTTTGCTTTTGTTACTGGGGTGAGATGATACCTCATAGTTGTTTTGATATTTGTTTTTTCAGTGTGATTTGAGTAAAAGCTACACTTGCATATTTCTAAAACTGTACAAAATTTAGTAAATAAATTAGTAAAAATTAAAAAAAATAAAAAAATTAGTAAAAATTATAGGAAATAAGAACTTAATACCAGTAACTGCAAACTGACTCATTTTATGAAATTCAATTTCACAATACTTATAAAATACGAAATTAAGATTTCTAATTTCAAGCTCTGGAAAATCACGTATGGATAGCTATTAGTCTTTACATAAAACCATAACATTTCTCATACTGCAAACTCTAATTCCTTGTAACGTCTTAAGACAAAAGAAATAGAATTTTTTTTCCTTTTTGAACTCTTCTACTCATTAAGCATATAACAAAGCATATAGATTTATCAAAGAATTTCATCAGCTCTAAGCAGCTTCAATTTAAAAAATTAAACATAGATGCGAAAAGAATAAATCTCAGAGATACTCAATTACATGGAGTAATCTAACGATTTTGAGTCAAGCACATTATAGTGTAGTCAAAGTACTTCCCGTTGGCTTGCCATTCGAGTCTTAACACAGCTAACCTAAGGTACTGTACGTTCTTTAGTTTCCGTCCAGCACAGACAGAACCTTATAATTAACAGTACCAAGGCGTGGAAACAACGAATTCAAGTGTATACGGAAAGAGAAATCTTATCTTGTAAAACAGTCCTAGTATCCACATTGTGTTTTCTTATCAAGAGTTACTTCCTTTTTTCCTCCCCTTCCAACCTAACTCAACCCAAATCTTAATACAAACTTCTTTTGTTAAGTCAAAATTCATTCAGGACAAATGCAATAACAACCTAGTTCTAAACAGTCCACAGAATATTATCACTCTCAAGGGAAAATATTTCCTTATTAAAAAAAAAATAATAGAGAAAGGGCAAAAGAGTTTGTTGGTTTTTAAATTTATGGTTTAAATTTTACATTTACTAAAAGAAGTATGCAAAATATTCTTCAAAATAGTTAGAAAACCTATTAGGACCTAACTTAACATGAGTCTTTAACAGTGTTTCAGGGCCTGGCAAAAGGGAGAGCTAATAATAAAATGCATATTGAAATAAGCAGAAGTTAAACCATTTACATGAAAAAGAGAAAGTATGTGTGTATGTGTGTGTGTTCTGTATCCTTTTAAAACTAGTTATTTTGCCAAATTAAAAACAACTAAGTTTTAAAGATTTTTTTTGTTAGATTCATACAACCTAACTTTTTAGAAACAAAATAAAAACAGAATTAAATCCTTTACACTCTCTTACAAAGTCATGCATGGAAATTTAGATCTTCCAAATTAACTTTGTAAACGTCATAAAATTTTGTCACTTGGAGTAAAAAAATACTTGACTTTGATTTTTCTATTTACACATTCCTTTCTGAATTTTTGTAATGAGCCATTTTGTCATCATAAACTGTATTAGACTTATGAAGCATTAGCATCCTATAAGCATTAGGACCCTATAAGCATTAGCCCCCTATAAGCATTAGGACCCTATAAGCATCCGCGTCCTATAACACTGCATGTTTCTTTCTCTCAAAATGAGTGACTTAACTAAAGATTATTTTCATAAATAGCAACTAGAAATTGTCAAATTCTAGTATTTTATAGTCCTGCTAATTGATCAGTACTAGAGAATAAGGCATATGAATGTTTTGTCACTTGCTGTGCATCTGAGAGCTAGACAGCGAATAAGGATGACAAGAAGAAACGATGCCTCTGAGCTGTGGTGCTGGAGGAGAGCACTGACTAGTCCAAGGACTCCAAAAAGAAAAACAGCTGTGTCCTGGAGAACATGCACCAGGGCGCTCCTTGGAGGCAAAGACGGCAAAGCTTTACCTCACATACTTTGGACATGCTGTTAGGAGGGGCTACCATTGGAAATGGACATTATGCTTAGGAAGGCAGAGCACGCTCGAAGGAGAAGACGCTCACTCTTATGGTTTGACACAGTGTCTGCAGCAATGGGCTTTAGCATGTCAGAACTGATGAGACAGTGCAGGGTAGGAGAGGGTTCAGGCCGGTAGTTCACAGGACCGCTCGCTGTAAGCGGATCTTGACTCGATGGCACATAACAACAGAGAATACGCCTCTATCAAAAACATTCTAGCATATTTTGATAGAAAATCTCAACTGGATATAAATCAATAAATGAAAAAGTAGACATCACAGTTCAAAATACTATCTGAAAGGAGAGTATGTGAAAATATAAATTAGTACTACCGCTTAGAAAATAATATGGCAATGTCTACCAATGTTTTAAATGGGCCAGTGGTTCCAACTATAGATACACCTAGAAAAGTGCTATCAACAAATATAAATAATAAATGTAAATATATATGCACACACAAGAGGGCTATTTTCTGCAGCAATATATTTAAGAGCCATAAAGCACAGAAGAAAGATAAACAATGGCTATCCAGATGAGGCACCAGGGGCCTGGCAGCATCATTACTTCCTCATTGATAGTCTTTACTACTGAAGCAGGGGAAAGTACTGACAATGTTTCGTAAAGAGGAGAAGGGGCATAAAATAACTGTATTCTAGGACAAACACAACAGTAGATAAAGCAACAAAGACATCAAATGGATAAAAAAATTGAACTAGAAGTCTGTATGATACTAAATAAATGTTCAGCATCTTAATTTTTCAGACTCCTCTTTTTAGACACCTAATGAGACTAGCCTGAATCTTCTAAAGAATTCGCGGAAACGGGTATGGAGTGGGTCACCTGAGCCAGGGAAGCATTGTGGATATGGGGGGGAGGGAGCGCTGAGAATCCTACCTTTGACTGTTTTCACAAATGCTTGTTTTTCTTTATTTGGATCTTTTTCATCTATTAAAATTCCATGGAAAATACGTCCAAAAGTACCTAGGGGGGAAAAAAAGTAGTAAACCACTAAAATATCAATTACAAAACTTTCTGGTACAACACAGCTTAAAACGAACACAGCAGGGATCTATGTAATGACATTACAGGCTTCTACTACTGTAAACAGCTGAAACTCCCTTGGTTTCTAACGATGGCTACAAGTTTTCAGTTGTGAAACAGCTGAACCAGCTTTTCAGAATGCAAACCTCCCTGTTGTGGGGTCAGACCAACACAGAGCTGGGCCACCACTGAGTTTTCGAGACTCTAGGTCGCACAGGAAGAGGCCATGCATCTCTCTTCTCAACAAGATGCTGGAAGATTTGAACGACCAGAGAGGTATGTTCTT
Organism: Elephantulus edwardii; assembly: GCF_000299155.1. Taxonomy (NCBI): domain Eukaryota; kingdom Metazoa; phylum Chordata; class Mammalia; order Macroscelidea; family Macroscelididae; genus Elephantulus; species Elephantulus edwardii. The sequence continues at coordinate 17,153,887 of NW_006399777.1, read as the reverse complement.
TGAGTTCACAGTGCAACTCATTACAGACTTACATGATATACACTATGTCTGTGAGAATTATTTATGATCCAGGGGCAGTGGCACTCAGGAACAGGGCACCTACAAAGGGAGTGGACTTGGAAGGCTTTGCCCATGGTAACTGGTGCTGTGTGTTGTCACACGCCATGGAGTCAGAACAGACTCACAGCTGACCCTCCAGAGGGTTTTCAGAGGCTATAAATCACACAAGAGAAAAATGCCCATCTTTCTCCCTCAGAGCAGCTGGAGGGATTTGAACTACTTAGCTTTAGGATGGCAGCGCAACTCCTTGCCACCAGAGCTCCCTAAGACAATGGCAGAAGGGGGAAGTACACTCTTCTCCCCACTGCTGCGGAGCTTTCAAGAGACCTTTCAGAGAGAGCCAAGAGGCTTGAGTTCTTAGGTTCAGAGAGCTCTGGCCTGCAATCTGACTCTCCCCGCTGTGCCGGACATCAAGCAAGTGCTCAGCCTCTCTGCCAGTTTCTTCACTGCTAACACGAGCTCCCTAAAACCCAGATGCCTGGGAAGAGAAGCTCTGACCTCTGTGTAGGGGGAGGAGAGGGGAGGGCGGAAGGAGTAGTTAAAAGTGAACTACTGAACACTTCCAAGTGGAGTAATTCAGAGACTCACGGATGAGCCTGAAGTTCCCAATTCATGCGGTGCCTGTGATTTACAGACAGTGATTCAGAAATTTAGCGACTGAGTTGGTCCGTGACATCCTGGTGCAGCAGTTTAAAGACTCTCTTTTGGTAACTGACAGCAGGGAAAGGCAACATGTCACCAGCCTGACTACGGGTCACCAATACCACACTCGCTGTGGGCCCCACAGCATGTCATCTGTGTGTCCACACTCTCACCAGAGTAAAACCCAGCAGAAAATCACATGGACTTTATCAGCTATCACATATACACACATACACTAGAAGAAAGGAGGTTTAAACACTGCAATTCACCATGACGTTCCCAGAAGCAACAACCTCAATTCCCACAAAAAATTGTCACCCCAAAAAAGTAATCAAAATAGAGAAGAAACAGAGCTTTCAGAAAAAGCAAGCCAGATGGAATTCTACGAGAAAGAATTCCAAAGAATGATGGCTAAGTATGGAAGACAAGTATGAGCAATGGAAGGAATCGACAAGGAAAAATCTGTAAGAAATGGAAAAATAAAAAGCACCACCCAACATGATAAAACCAACAGGATATTAGAAGCCAAGTAAAACAAGAAATTGCAACCCAGAATACTAGGTCCAACATCACAGAAGCTGTAAAGCAACAGGTTCAAAGGACAAAAGATCAGAACTGGACAAATGAAGGACACAATCAGTGAAATGGAAGCTTTGGTGGCTTAGGGTAAAAAGCTGTGCTGCCAATCCAAAGGTACACAGTTCAAATCCAGCAGATGCTCTGGAGGAAAAAGATGGGTAATATTCCTCCTGTGCAATTCACAGCTTCTAAAAACCCACTGGGGAGTCAGCTATGAGTCAGTCCCAACTCTGCGGTAAACAACAACTATTATTGTGGTGCTATCTAATTCTTCTTAATCTGCTAAAGTCTATTTGTGTATTGTATAGCTCTACCATTTGGTCCTAGATATAAATTAAGGTTATGCTGTCTTGTTGTACTGACCGTTTAATCATTATACCATCTCATTCCTTGTTTCTTACGCTGCTTTTTACTTAAAAGTCTAATTTATCAGAGGTTAACATTCCTGCTCCTGCTTCTTACTAGCTGCCATTTATTTTTTCCCCCATATTTTTCTTCTCAGTATCTTTTTTTCTTATTTTTTTTTTTTTATTTTCAGTATCTTTAACCTCATGGGTCAGGTACGTCTCTTACAAAGGGCACACGGATGGTTGTAATTTTCTTGTAAATTTTGTTATTCTTTTTCTCATAACCGGTACATTTAATCCATTCACACTCTGTGTTATTATAAACAAAATTCTACTGGGGAAGATGACATGGTGAGGGGCCCACAGTGAGCGTGGTCCGGGCTTGGGCTCATGGCTCATGTCACTGTGGCCTCTTCCCCACTAGCAGTTAACAAAGGGAGGGTTTACTGAGTTGTGCACTGGTCAACTGTGATTAATATTACAAAACAAACTGTACATGAATGATAAAATAAAAACTAATTTAAGATTGCAGTGCAGCTTCTAGGCCACCAGAGCTCAAAAACTAATTTTTTAAAAGATAAAAAGTAAACTATAAAACATCCTTGCTCTCTTACTTTATTCATAAAAACTTTTACCAATAAAAACATTTTTACCTATAAAAAAAGACTTATCTATAAATTTATAATGGCTAATCAAATGATGCCCAGAGACTGCTGCAAATTTATCTAATTTTGTTCTTTTTCCAGTAGAAACCTTTTCCCTTCTTCCTTCAGAATTCAAAAGCTATGCTTGCAAAACAATCATGACCCGCTGCGGACCCCACACCTAAGAGGCTGGCTCCAACGTGGGGCCTGGAGTTGCTGACGTCTGCCTCTCAGGCTTGTTCAAGGCCCAGAGAAACAGTCACCTGAATGTCTGACACAGAAAAGCCTTTGATACTACAATGAAGGGAGCTCCAATGGCCTAGTGGGTAGGGAGTTGTGCTGCCAACCCAAAGCAAGCAGTTCGAATCCACCAGCTGCCCCACAAAAGAAAGATGGATAGTCTCCTCCTGTATGATTTGCAGCCTCTGAAAACCCGCTTAAGGACCTGCTAGGAGTGAGTTCTGACTCAGTGGCACACAACACCAACAACTCTATTTAAAGCACTCTGCTGCTTGTTGGTGTTGTGTGCCTCTGCGTTGGAACCATATGACACTCTGGGACTGCAATGCGGGGTTTTATCACTAGGTCACTGGAGCTCTGCTTACAGCTCAGTAAATATCTTCAAACACTCTAATCAGAGCAACATGTTCAGGCAAAAGAAATCCTTGTGACTATCATTTTGATTTTTATCAGCTCTCCAATGAACTTGACCAATGGTTTTGTTTATTTTTAATGTTAAATTGCTCTATTTCCTTTTCTGAAATCAATAGAATTTAAAAAGAAACTCTTCTGGACCTGAAAATATCAAAGAAAGCTCTACTGGTTCGGAAGTTCCTCAGATTATACCATTAAACAAAGAACAGTTACTCTATTTCACTTAGAGGCCAGAAGAAACTGCAAATAAAGCATGTTCTTCATTAATCTCGTATTCCTTTTCCCTCTTCGAGAAATGTGCATGTTCCCTTACTCCGTTCCAGACCACAAAACAGACTTGAAAATTATTCACACTGACAAAACAGGTGGCATCTCTATATTCACAAACAGTGAAAAATACACTTCGAACAATTACCATTTGCCTTTGGGGACACTGCAAAGTCCTTCACTTAGCTGACTGACCCAATAATCATCTCAATCAACAAGTGAAGACAGAATGACTCCTAAGTATCAAAAAACATTTCAAAGTGAATATAGCAAAAGCAAAGAGAATTCTTTAACAATCAATTAATATCCACCCTCCAAAAAAAAAGTAAAGATTAGAGAGAAAAAATACAGATATTCAGTGAACACCTATGATGTGTGAGTAGACAGAATATATAGCATTTCATTAAATCTTCATAATTAGTCGGAGAGTAGACATTGGGCCCTAATTTACACAGTAGGAAACTTGACATTAACAAGACAGTGAATTATTTCTCCAAGGCCACACAAGTAACTAAACATGGAAATGGACTTGGAACTTGAATCCAACTCTAAAACCCAAGCAACAATGCTGTTCAAACTCCCACCTCTCAGAGTGAAAACGACTCACCATTTTTCAGAAGCCTGATAAGCAGTGAAATGCTTCTCCTAAAAACGAGGCACCTCGTACACCTTTAAAAGTACCAGGCACTACTATACATGCTTTTAGGTAGCTTAAAGTTAGGAACTGAATCACAGCTACATTAAGCCAATGAAAGGAAAGAGAAAAATGGCTTTTGTCAAGAATATCGACTGCATTGTTTCCCACAGTGGGGTCTTCCCTTCTGGCCTGATCTTGGAACAGGCACAACATAGAATAACATTTTATTAAATACTTGATAACTAAACACAAGGACACTGGTATATCAGGAAACCTTCTTTGAAAGTCTAAGCGATAGTCAGTACCTTCTTGGAGAACATCTTTCAGGGTTACTCGCTCCCGGGATATTGCAATGTCCTTCACCTTGGCCTTGGCCTCCAGAAGAGTGACACTTTTCAGGTCGTTCTTCTCGATGCGCAGAGTAGGATAACCTGAGGAGCCAACAAAGCCAAACCAAGCAACATGAATACCCTCCCGATGGTAGCAAGGTACACCAGCTCAGTCAGAGCTCACAGAGCAAGTCACGGGATAAAGGAACGTGGGGATGCTGAGGGGAGAACGCCCTGACGTGACTAACGACAGCCGTCTATATTGTTAGGCGTACTGAGGCGACCGTGACTCGCAGAGAACCCATGAACAGGTCTGCCCCCTGTCCCGACCTGTGTCACCCTCATCATCTCTGACAGATTTGAGCCCGCAGTCACTAGATCAACCCACCTCCCCGAGGGTCCTCCTCTCTTTTGCTGACCCTCCACTTTTCCACGCATGATGTTCTTTTCTGAGGACTGGCCCCTCTTAACAACATGTCCAAAGCAGCCTCCTCATCCTTACCTCTACGGAGCACCCTGGGCGCACTTTCTACAAGAGCTATTTGTTTTCTTAGCAGTCCACAGGATATCCGGTATTTATTCCTCTCCAAAGCGACAATACAAACGCATCGACTCTTCTTCTTCTTCTTCTTCATCCTTATTCAATGTCCAACTTTCAGACTGTGTATCCAGTAATTCAGTAATTCAAATGAATTCAGATGTTCATCAAGAAAAAGGCCATGGCTTCAATCAGCTGCATCTCAGTCTTTAAACTGACATCACTGCTCCTCAGCACTTTGGAGAGCTCCCTGGCAGCAGACTTTCCCAACGCAGTCTCTAATTTCTTTACTGCCTGGCACCAAGGATGCTGGTTCTGGATCCAAGCACCATGAAACTGTTGACAACGTCAAACTTCTCTCCCCCTTTCATGATTTTGCCTGGGGGTCCAGTAGTGAGGAGTTACATCTTCGTGACGCTGAGAGGTGATTCATGTTGAAGGATGCAGTCCTCGAGCTTCTGAAAAAGTGTTTGCCAGTCCTCTTCACTGTCAGCGAGCAAAGCTGTCATCTGGATAATGCAGATTCAGGATGAGTCTTCCTCCGATCCTCATGTCACAGTCCGCTCCCTAAGTCCAGCCTCTCAAACGATTCGATCAGCACAGTTTGAACAGTTACGGAGAAAGGACACAGCCCTGAAGCACATTTTTCTTGACTCTAGACCCAGAATACTCTTTTCAGGAAGCCCTCTTGAGCTTCCTACAATCCTGGCTCAAAATGTTAAAAGTGAGGAGACAAGAAGAGAAATTCCAAAAGCAGCACCATCACCAACAATTCATCTGTATTCAACTGTCTTCAGTCAAAAGAAATAGGTTTTGACTCATTACATTTAACTTACTGTCTCTACTGGACAATTTTTCTTCTACAGATTTTCTGATATAATCTCATAATAAAAGACTTTTTCAGATGAAGAGATGTTGAAGGGAGGGGTGTCACCAAAAAATAAAGCTTTTCTGACAAAATACAAGGCCGTGTGTTTGTTCTCCTCTTTGCTTCTGTGTAGTGTTTTGTTACTGCATGCCGAAAACTTTGAGCAGGACAATGGAGAACTGGGCGAACAGAGCCGTGCTCAGGAATGGGTCTGGCCCTCCTGTGGGGGCGGGGAGCGGGGAGAGGGGGACATGGCGGGGGCCTGGTGGTAAGCCATTACAGTCAGCAGCTGTGTGAGTTTGAGTTTTGTTGTTGTTTGGGGCTTGGCTGTTAAGTGAAAGGTCAGCACTTCAAACCCCTCGGCCACTCTGAGGGGAAGGAGGCGTCTCCTGGTGAGGTTCACAGAAACCCAAAGAGGATTGCTCTGAGTTTTAATTAACTCTACAGCAGTATGTTTCTTTTTTCTTGGTTTCTGTTATATTTAACCCAACTTGAAATGTGATGAAAGGCCATCCAACTGTGGACTGCTGTGACCTTTAAGTTTGGATGAGAAGGGATTTTCTTCCCTGTCTGTGCTACACCATTGGCCTCTGTGTACCCCAAAGGGGGAAGGAGTTTCGACAAGCCCATGCCTCCCCTCCCAGGATAGACCACTACTGTTTGTTGTTCAGGCAAGACTTGCGGTGAGAACAGGGTTTTGTCAGTTGCTCTGGCGGCCTCGGTCCTGGACCTCACACCCCCGGATCTCAGTCATGGGTCTGTCTCACTAGTTGTCTTCCATTCTACCTCAGAACTGCCAAACTCGGCCTGCACCTAGAGAAGCTCTCGGATGCGAGCGTTCCCACTCGGCCTCCCTCCAACAGCAGCAGACCACAGGATGCCGTGACCAAGAGGATTCCGGGAGTTGTCCTGGGGGCACGTGGCTTTTATCTTTATCTTCCCATAGAAATCCGCAGAACTTGAACCTACCGATCAATCTTAACCATCACTGCAAGTGAAAATATCAGAAGTCCCATGCCTCCTGATAGGATGCAACATGGTGAATACATTCCCGTCTTTATTTTCATAAAAAAAATTTAAATCTAAATGTAATCAAGCTCGTCTAGATATTAGATTACAGAGAAGATGATGAAGATAAGAACACACTAAGCCAAACTAGAGAATGAGAAATTTATATCCAACAAGTGATCATGTTCCTTCAACAAATGACAGGAAGAAAAATGGGAGGAGGGAACTGCTGAGAATGAAAAAGACAAGATACGCACGTACAGACTTAGGATTCTCATTCAAGTAACTATTAAAAGCTAATTTCTGAGATACTCAGAGCGTAGACTAGTCTGTCTTGGAGAAAGTGCCACCAGGGTGCTCCTTCAAGGCAGTGACGGTGAAACTCCGTCTCATACGCGCGCTGGGCATGCTGTCCTGGAAAGGAATTGTCATGCTAAGGATGGTGGAGGGTCAGAGAAGGAGGAAGAGCCCAGTGAGAGGAGCTGACAGTGACTGTCACAACGGGCTGGAGCCCATCAGAGACGGTGTGGACAGTGCAGGACGGGGCCAGGTCCAGATCTGTTGTCACCGGGTCATGTTGCTAAAACATGCCGAAAGGAGGTGGAACGAAGCCGTGTCATATTTGCCTCCAAGAAGCCTTTGTCGGGTGCACCTTCTCCAGGACAGACCTGTCTGTTCTTTTGTCCATCCAGGGCATGTGCCGTACTCCTCTCCAGCACCCCAGCTCAAAGGCATCAATTCTTCTTCCGTCACCCTTCCTCAATGTCCCTCTTTCAGAAATTAAAAGATCCCGGCTTGAACCAGGCACACTTTTGTGCCAGACACTGCTGCCCCTTAGCACTGTGGACAGGTCTCTGACAGCAGATTCTCTCAGTCTAACACGTCTTCTGACTTCTCCACTGCTTCTACCAGGGGTGGTGGACTGTGGATCCAGGGAGAATGAAATCACTGAAAACCTCAATCTCTTCTCCACCAATCATAATGCCACCTAGTGGTCAGTGCTGAGGATTGCTGTTTTTCTCGATGTGATGGAACTCATACTGAAGACTGTAGGCTTGGATCTTACCCAGCAAGTACTTCAGGCTTCTTCACTTTCAACAAACAAGCCTGTCATATGTATAATGCAAGTTGTTGATTAGTCTTCCTCCTGTTCTGATGCCACATTCTTCTCGTTTGTCCAGCTGCTCGAATAATTGCTCAGCATACAGACTGAATAGGTGTGAAGAAAGGATACAACCTGGACCCTTTATTTTGTTCAGACAACAGCTTGTTGTTCTGTGTAAAAGTTTCACATGAAAACAATTAAGTGTTCTGGGATTTCCATTCTTCTCTATTTTAGCTACAATTTGTTATGATCCACAGAGTCAAACGCCTTAGTGTGGTCAATAAAACACAAATAAACCATCCCAATGTTCATTTGCAAAACTCTCGTCTGAATTTCTATGAGAAATGGTTCATTAGCCCTTTTAAAATCAATATATAGAAACCTCTTCCAGTCAAAACTAACTGCACCAATTCAAATTCTTTTTAATCCCCCAATTATATAAAGTTTCATTCCACTTCCTAGAAAATAGAAGTTAAAAGCCAAGCCCGTGTTTGCACACCTTAGGCAGTATGTACACGGCGTGGTACACCTGTCCCACATACACAGTTACCACACTGGCCACTGGCAGACCACAGGCAGCTTCAGGAAAGCAGCTGTAGAATTAAATTAACTCTTACTGGTGATGGGAGTTGCATTGTTGGGCGTGTCAGCTCGCAGATACTGGGTCGTCTGGGTGGAGGGCTGGGACAGTCCCTGGGAACTACTGCTGGCACTGATGCTGTAAACAATTTTAAAAAGAAAAGTGTTTGGTGAGTTAACTTCAAGGGGAAAAATTCATACAGACAAAATGTGCACAGCTGTTCAATGCTTCTACCTGGACATCCCCTTACCACAGTTCATACTGAAAATTTAGCACACCTCAGGATAAAGAGTTCTAACTTTCCCTTCCTTTCTTCTCCACATGTGGTCAGGAAGCAGGTTAATCTCATCGAAAGCATTCACAAATGTAGGCACCCTGAACCACAACTGTATTTTAGGAAGCTATGGCTCATTTTAGGGCAACTGTCCATGTCACCTCAATGAGATTACTTTTTAGACAAATAATAGGACAGACCTCTTTAAATAATTATGCAAACTCTAAGGGGCCTACAGATAAGGGACTGGGAAACCCAGTTCAATTTGTCAATATGCACAAAGCTTGAGGCAGGAGGTGATGATACATCAAGTTCCAATTGGTTTAATCATATACCTTTTGCTTTTTCTACGTCCCTAATTCCACCCTTTTTAACACTGATGTAATACCTCAGAAATCTGCAGTAACCAAAGCACTCTATTACGTCTTATTCTCTAAATTATATGTGGTTGTTGTTTTGTGCCATTCAATCACCTGTGACTCATAGCGACCCTGTGTACAACAGCTCTGAACCCTGCTCTATCCTGAGCCAACCTTATTGTCTCTGACACACGTACCCTCATGATTCCAGGCATCCAAAAGATGGTACATTTAAATCACTGCTAACTATGTGTTCAAGAGTACTACAGATTAATGTCTCTCAAGGGTGTACTTTTCTCTCTCCGATGGGCAAACTACCTTGCCTCTTTTGCTCAGGTCATCCTTTGGAACATTCTAGTTTCACTGCCCTGGTCACTATCATTCCGTAGCAGTGAGGAACTTAAGCAGAGAAATTCAGCATCAAAAGAGACTAGATTGCAGGAAGCCTGAACCTCCAGGATGGGCATTCCATGTCTCCCTTAACTACAATATCAGTGCATCTTACTCAGAAGCTGATATCCTTTCTTCTAAAATCTCTTTTCCCCTGAATTGACTTAATGATCGTGAGTCTGTTTTTTCTTTTCCACATTATAGTTCTATGCTTTTTAAATGAAAAAATTATGACAAAATGCTGCCAGAAAGATAAAGGTTTACATATGAATTTATGTTACAAATTTCCAAATAAGAATTTATGTTATGAATAGTCACACAAGCATTTGAAAAATTTACCTATGTAATACCCCAGGCGACGAATACTGTACAACCCTATGTAGCCCTTAACTCCTATTAATATAATCTACTATCATAATTAAAACACTCCCCAATCATCAAGATACATTTCCTGCAAAAAAAATGTGGAGAATATACTTAGCCACTGTGAAGATAGATGTTTGCCTAATGGAATAGCCCTCAACACATCCTCCTTTTAGATACCCATCAGTATGTTTGCTTCCTACTTCTCCTTAAGTCTACAGTCAGCCTTCTGTCACCAGGAACTATGTGAGAAGATGCTTCCAAATTCAGAGAACATAGCAAAGTTTCAACAGCTTGTTACCTAGTAAGAGTTCCGAAAACCAGTTAAAGCTACAGATTATTCAGAAGTTGACTGACACTAAGTCTGTGTCAGAGTGGGTATGAGACAGTGCCATGAAGAAATGGAGAATACAAAGCTTGAAACCAAAACCATCAGCATCCTTTACTTGCTCTGTAACTAGAGCAAACCACTTAATCTTCATGGAGCCTTAAATTTTTTACAGAAGCAGCACAAAACATCAAAACCGTGAGAACCAGAGCTCAATGGGTTGTCTTGCTTCTCTGGGTCTTTTGAGGTGGAATCCTGTCACTCACCTATCACTCTATTAGCGGAACACTGTATTAGTGCTCAGCAAACATCACAGAAACTGGACTATACAGAAAGGAAGTGTCCAGACTGGCGGAAGATTTAGCAACTACCTGCATTAATTAGGTTGGTAACACAACAGTGCTTGCCAAAAGTGAAGACGACTTGAAAAACTTCTTGCAGAAGATCAAAGACTACAGACTCCAATATGGATTATATCTCAACAGTAAGAAAACAAAAGTCCTCAACACTGGGCCAAGAGGAAATACCATGACAAATGGACCAAAGTTGTCAATTATTTCATTTCACTTGAATTCACAAGCAATGAAGGCAGCAAAAAGCAAGGAGTCAAATGAAGCACTGCATTAGGGAAACCTGCTGTCCAGGATCACTTTAAAGTGCTAAAGAGTAAGGATGTCCGTTTAAGGAATAAGGAATGCCCGACTCATGGCATTTGCAATTGCTTCCTGTGTTGATGAGAGTTAGACAATGAAGAGAAAACACAAATGAATGATGCCTTTGGAGGGCGATGTGGTCCAGGCTGCTCCTGAGGGGCAACGACGGGGAGACTGGGGCGGACATATTTGGGGCTTATTACCTGGGAAAGCCTGTGTCTGGAAGGGACCGTCACACTGGGGAGGGTGAAGGGTCAGAAAGAAGAGGAAGAGGATCCCTAACGAGACTGACACCGAGAGGGCAGCAAGCAGAGCAGAAGGTGAGCTGGTGCTTCCGCGGAGCAGAGAGGAGAGGACGGCGCAGATCAGGCAGGGCCTGGAGCTGCTGTACAGTCACTGCGCGTCTCCATCAAACCAGCGGCACGAACACATTCTGAGTGGAACAGGTTACAATTTTCTGTTTCTCTACCCGACACAGTTCCTAACATTTACAGGACTCACAGTATCACTTCCTGAGAAGTTTGCTGGATGGGATACATTTTTACAAAAAAAATATTATTTATGTGTGTATATGCTGCAAAGTGCCTAGTCTTTGTGTGTTGTTGTTGTTATGTGCTGTGGAGTCGTTTGCGACTCATAGCGACCCTATGTACAACAGCCCTAAACCAAGCTCTATCCTGTGCCAATTGCACTGCCTCTGACACACCCATCCGATTACCCCAGTCACTGAATCAATCCACCTCATAGAGGGCCTTCCTCTCCTGCACTGTCCCTCCACTCTCCCAAGCATGATGTCTCTCTCCAAGGACCTGTCTCTCCTTACAACATGTCCAAAGTATGTCAGACGAAGCCCCAGAATCCTTGCCTCCAAGGAGCAGCCTGGTTTAACCCTCTCCAGGATGAATCTGTTTGCTTTCTTGGCAGTCCATGGTACATTCAATACTCTTCTCCAGCACCACAGCTCAAAGGCGTCAATTCTCCTTCTATCCTCCCTAGTCATTGTCCAACTCTCTGACGCAGAACAAGTGATTGCAAAAACCATGGCCTGTATCAGGCAGACCTTAGTCTCCAGAGAGACACCGCTGCTCTTGAGTACTTTAGAGAGGTCCCCAACCGCAGATTTAGAAATTATTTTTATTTTTGAAACTAAAATTATACAACATATATGAAAGTGTTACTTTAAAATAACTTGCAGCGCACTGGTGTTTCATAACCAGCACACACTGGTACTTACTGAACCGCCACCACAGACCTCAAAGGAATTACAAGCCATTTGTGTATCTCTCAAGTTAATTACTAGGCATTGTGTTTCTCTCCCGTGACTGAACAGTAGGTGGCAGTCTTGTATCACTTCAATCTGCAAACAGCAGTCAGTCAAAGGTGTTAGCAGAGCTCAGTAACGAGCAAAGCATATACTGAGGGGTCAGAACGCACAGTCTTAGCAAGCCAGGGCTTCCTGTTCTCACGAAGGAGCAGCAGTCGCAGCCTCGCCCAGGCACCGATCACTCCAACTCGCCGCTGCTGACTTAGTTCTGCCGCAGAGTGCCACCCTCCACAGGGTTTCCGAAGACCCCAGGTAGGTGGGAAACGTACACAGCCTTCTTCCTGTGCTGTCACCTCAGAACCGACTGCTTGCTGACCTGCTGGCGGGTCTTCAGAAGCAGTGCCGCTCTCGGGAAGGGACTGCCCATCATTCTTCCGCAGAACAGCGGATGGATTCGAACTGGGGGCCTTTGGGTTGGCAGTGTGACTCCCTACCACTTGGCACCTGGGCTTCCTACACATAATAGTACTTAACAGTTTAAAACTAGTTTAAATAAATTCTTTGGATTTTTGTAAGGGGGATTTGATCCCTGTTTTTTGAATGAAGTTAGGATTCTGGGCTCCCTGATCTGCAGCTCTGGTGGAGTGGTGAAAGGTCTGAATTCACAGTTAATCTGTGAGAGGAAGATGGCACTCTCCTTACAGACTATAAAACCTCGGACTTACAGATGGTTGCGGATTTTGGTGAGAGAGCCCCGTTCAGAATAAGAAGTGTACAAAAAAAAAGTCCTGCAAGTGTATACCGAGTGAACTAACTCAGTCTTGTAAGGACAAATACTATAATTAAAATAATAACCATTGTTGCAAAAATAGAAGTATAACTTGTAAAACACGGATGGGGATCCAAGGAGGGAAGAGGTGGCACCAGAGGGGTGAGAATGGGCAGGGGCAAAATCACAGAGTTGCACAGTTTGGTGGATGGAGGGAGTGGAAGAGGAAATGTGAAAGATCTGGTGGGGATCTGGAAAGATGGGGTAATGGTGGGCACATGGGCACAGTTCAATGGTGATTAATTTTATAAAATACAATGAATGAAGGGAGCTCTATTGGCCTAGTGGCAAGAAGCTGCACTACAGTCCCGTAGGCACGCGGTTCGAATCCACAAGAAGTTCTGTTGCAGAAGGAGGGGCAATTTCCTCCTGTGCCAGTCTGATCTGATTCCACGGTACAAAACAAACAAACAAAAATACAATGAATGGGAACAATTATATGAAACACAATGTGAATGAAGGATAGTGTGAAACAAAATGTATACAAATTTTATATGCAAACCAAAATAAAATAAATTTTTAAAAAGTCCTGCAAGAAAAAAATTACAGCAACTGCTCCCCTCCCATAAAAAGGAACACGGAGAACAGGGGTAAACGGATGGTGGTGAGGTCTAGACAGACGTCAGGAAGGGGAAGGCAATGGAACTGGACTTGAAAGAACCAACTGGTGAAAACTGAGGGGACCCTGAAGGTGGGGGGGAAGCTGACACAGAGCTGAGGGGCCCAGCATGGGGCAAAAGCGAGGAATCACTAATCACATCGTCTGACTGGAGCGTAAGGAAGGCTAACGTCAGGGGGTGTGGGATCTAAGTCACCACAGGATGGTCACCCTGAATGCCAAGTTATGACCCTGGGGACATCTCCAGTCAGTAACCGACTATCAATGGGGAAGAACAGAACGGCATGCTGGGAAAACAAATGGCAGGCATCTCACCTCCACCCGGTCACGTGATCTGGCTGTGACGTCCCTCTCTGTCTCTGACTCACTCTGGCTGAGATAAGTGCCTGCTGTGGTTCCCACACTATGGCGTGCAAATCATAATCATCATATTTACATACTTTGGTAACTACTGGTTAATGTCAAAGATTAAATCTTTGAAGCCAGGGGTGTATCATTCATTTTCTTATTCCTATTCATTTGCATAATATCTCCAACTCAGTTTATCTCAAGCTGCTACACATCAGAATCATCCAGGAAGCTTGAAGAAAAACACTGATGCCTGAACGCCACTCTAGACCAATTATATCAACATCTCTGGAAGGTCAGGTTCAAGTACTGACAGGTTTCAAAAGCTTCCACCATGAACTGAATGTGCAGCTTGGCTGAGAACCAGTCATTTCACCTACGGCAGACAGGCAGTAAATGTTTACCTGCTGGTTGGCTGGAAAGGGAATGAGAAGGGAAGAAGGTGCACTGAAAAGGAGCTCTTTCAAAAGGCAGAAGGAAACCAGAACAGAGTCATGTCAAAGGCATGGACAAAGTATTTTCACTAACAACCAGACAGGGGGTGGGCAGGGAGAAAAGTGCAACAATGAATGACTGGAAACCCGAAGTCTCTGTAAACTTTCATTAAAATTAATTTTAAAAAATTTTAAAAAGCCAACCTCTGCATGAAAATAACACAGCCTTGCTTGCTGAAATGAGAACTTGAAACGTTTGGTGCAGAACATCAAATGAACTTCAATATGGATTGCTTCTCAACAACAAGAAGACAAAAATCCTCCCCATTTGACCAATAAGAAACATCATGACAGATGGAGACAAGATTGAAGTTGTCAACTATTTGAGCTGTGGCACTTGAGAAGAGCACTGAGCGTGCCCCTTGGACTGCCACGAGAACAGGTACGTAGGTCTTGGAGAGGGTGCAGCTCAAACACTCTTTAGAAACGAGGCAAAGCTTCATCTCACACACTTTGGGCATGTTGCTAGGGGAGGCTATTCCTTGGAGAGGGACATCATGCTCAGGGAAGTGGAGGATCCCCGAAAAACGGGAAGACCTTCAACAAGATGGCTTGCAGGAATCGGCTCAAGCGGATAAGGAATAATGAGGCCTCCACACATAGTAGGACAGCATTCAAAGCAGCTGTGCAGAGTGTTGCTATGAGTCATACTCAGCTCGATGTCACCTAACAACAACGGGAAAGCAGAAATAATCCCTTCTGAGGCCCTGAGTTAATCTGCACGTGAAAAGACAATTTAATCATTTTTAATTTGGCCAATTCTAGTAGTGAATGCTTAACAGTTAAAAATACATGTACTTCTTTTGCAATTGTAGTTTGAAAATATTGTAATAACAAAAATATTTACATATCACCTAAATAGTTACTGTACCACGGTCACTTGTGGTTGCTGCGAGGCTGAACACTGTGACAATAATGTGTCAAAAGCGTTAACGGCTGGCTACCCAATGCAGACAGAGAGTTGGGTGCAGCTCCCCGATTAAAACAAGCTTGGAAGGAGTGGCATCCACTTCCGTAATAGCTTGCTTCCAGAAACCCTATGAACCTGGAGAGAGGATGAAAGGCACCCCAGCATCGAGGACTCTCCTTCACAGGGTCGCTATGAGTCGCCTGCGACTCGACGGCACTTAACAACAACATCACCTAAATAAAAGTATTTTTACTAACAACTAATAAACTGTAATCTCTGGCATCACAAATTTATAAATGAAGACACACAAAATAGCAATGAGGAGATGCGTGCTTCCTTTGACCTGCCTCCCTCACGCCCCACTTGACCAGTCAGTCTTCTCTCACAGGAACTATATGAGAAGAGCCTTTCAAAGTTTCCAGAGCCTGTGATCTTATGTTAAGAGTCCCACACAGCAGTATAACGAGCGCCCATGCACAGGCACAACTTTAGTTTACATAAGTAACGCATTTTTTTCCGTTCCCAACATCTGTACAATACCTGTCATCCAGTTCAATCCTTTTCATACTATGAAGGTGCAAAACAGCTAATATTATTGCTACAAGAAATATGACTGCACAGCAGACCCCCACGCTGATGTAAAACACGCGTGTCGAGGTGGTTGGAGCTGCGTGCACAGGATCATCTGAAAGAAAAAGGAAAAACACAGTAAGCCTCCCGGACAAACACCGTCGACCAGTTTTTGGCTCAAAACAGACAATGAGTTCCTTTTTCAATTTCCTATTTCCATTCTTTGACCAGAGACTGAACAGTAGCCAGCAGGAATGTTAAGTGCACAAACTTTCTTCTCTTTCTTTATGTTAATTTTCAGAAATGCTACTAGAACTCTTAATGGATCAGACAGCTAACTAATGAATCAGATAGCTAATCAATGAAAACACTCAACTCAAAGCTCTACACACAAAATAACCTACCTGGGGCTGTGGTGCTCAGTGGAACTTTCTGCAGTGACAGAAATGTTCTATTTGTTTTTTCTTTGACACATTTTTACTTTTATAAACACAAGTGTTTAAATGAAGCCAGGACCAGGGTGAAGGAAACACCCACGTGTGGTTTTGAAAGCGTAACACTGCATGTGAAACGCACAAGGCTGCTCTCCCACTCACACTCTGGGGCAGGTGGCAGGATGTGGGGAGTCCCATGAGGCCTACCCTCTTTGCAGGCAGAGTCAGACCCACTCCCCATAAGCGAGACACACACCTCCGCCCCCACCCCGCACCCCCCGCCCCATGACTGCTTCATTGCAGTGGAGAAGAGGGAGGGGTGAACATGGATCTAAGAGGAGCTGGGCAGACTCTGCAGGGCTGAGGGGCGAGCAGTGACTCAGCTCTACTCTTAGAGCACCCAGCTCCTGGCCTACGCCACGTCCCGGCCAGCTAGCAGCTTCGCTGGGGGCTCCCATCCTACGCCACGTCCCTGCCAGCTGGCAGCTTCGCTGGGGGCTCCCATCCTACACCACGTCCCTGCCAGCTAGCAACTTCGCTGGGGTCTTCGAGCATCGTAAATCTATGATCATGCATCGACTCTTGAGAAGAGCACATTCTGTAAGCAGTCCTCTTCGTGATGTTAGGAGCTCAGCAGTAAAGAAGCCAGCCACGGGCCAGGCCACTACGCTGCTCACAATCAAGTGTGACGCCTGAGGGGAGTGCAGGAAACACTCAACAGACAGGTACCCAGACGAGAACGAGGGTCACATTCCCTGCGGCTCCTGACCAGGATGCTCCTCATCCCCCACATCAGACTCCCCTCACCCCCTTCACCCCGATTCATGCAGGCCTTTCTCCAGGGCCCTTACAGAGGCCTTCCCTAACGAGCTGTCTAACACCACCTCTCCTCATTCTGACACCTTCTGCAAACCTTCACCTGCTTCACCCCGGCCTTCTCATCACTGGGCCCATCACACACGTGCGTGCTTGGTTCACTGCCCGCCTCATTTGACTGGGCGGCTTGTTCATGCTCCTCCTGACTGCTGTACCCTCAGCACCCCGACTACATCAAGCCCAGGGCACGCATAATGAGCACGCAAATGTGTGTAGTATGACAAGAAGTAAACACATTAACAAACAGATGAATTAAAAACAATCTGTGGTAAGTGCTATAAGCTACTTAGACAAGGCAGAGCCTCGGAACAAAACAAGCAGCTACAGGGAGGGACCCTATGAGAGCCGGTGCTCAGCGGGGCTGCTGTGCGTCTCCAGAGTTCCCCACCTGCGACCGGGGACACACTGACCACTTTCCTATCACTCGTCTTAGGGTAAGATATTTGCATTTTCCATCTCCGAAGGTTCCTGCTTGCACAGGTTGCACTGTATTTTAAATTGAGAGTTCGGGGTGGATTTCTGAGAGGAATTCTTTTAAACTGAGATGTGGATGCCAAGGAGGCCAGCTGCAGAGGGAGTGCATTACTGCTACATGAAGGACCACACAGGACAAAGGGTCTACAGGGAGGAAGGGGCTTGGTGTGCGTGAGAACCCAAAAGAAGCCAGGGATGGAGTCGGACAGGAAGTAACGGCAAGGTCTCCAGCAAAGGAAGAGGATGCATCGTGCAAGGGGGATAAAACAAAGACGCTTCTGATGCTGCATGGGGTAGTGAAGGCAGAAACCACACACAAGCTGGGTTGCCGCTGTTGCCTGGATAAAAGTGCTACAGTGCAGACGATATGTAAATGAACTTACGGATGGACACGCTAGGCATTAGTGAGCTGAGATGACTGGTACTGGCCACTGTGAATCAGACAATTGTATGATCTACTGTGCTGGGCATGAAAAACTGAAGAGCAATTTTAATTCATAATTAAAAGGATAATGTTAATGCCTATTCTAAAGTACAATGTTGTGAGTGATAGGATACTATCCATATGCACACAGGGAAGACCTTTCAACACAACTATTATAAAAATATATGCACCAAACACCAAAACCAGAGTAGAAGAAACTGAGGACGTCTACCAAATTTCAGAGTCTGAAACTGACTGAACAGGCAATCACGACGCATTAATAATTATGACCGGAATGTAAAAGTTGAAAACAAACAACAAGGACTGGTAGTTGGAAAGTATGACCATGGTGACAAAAATGAGGCTGGAGATGCAATGACAGACTTCTATACAATGAATGAATGATTGATCTATTGCAGACGGGTTCTGGCAAACATAAACAATGACAACAACACACATGAACTTCACCTGATGGACGACACAGGAAGCAGAGTGGCTACATCTGTGGAAAGAGTTCATGGAGAAGCTCATTATCAAAAGCAAGGCCAAGGGCTGACCATGGGGCAGACCATTAATTATTCATATGCAAGTTCAAATTCAAGGTGAAGAAAATGAAAACAAGTTAATGAGCACCAAAAGAGGACCTTGAATTTAAATACTGCAATACAACCTGAATTACAATACTGGAAACAAACATAGATGTGATGTCTGAACACTAAGTACTGAAGACCAGAGGAGCTGCAGGATGGTGTCAAGGATCTCCTCCATGCGGCAGAAGGCCCTCATAAAGACG
>NW_006399777.1:17126897-17135127 GCF_000299155.1 Elephantulus edwardii | reverse complement strand
GGGAGGTTACAATGGATGTCAGAAGAGACTCTGAAACTTTCACTAGAACTTAACCCAAACCAAAGTGAAGAAATGCTTAACTAAGACAGTTGAGCAGATTTCAAGGAGCAGCTGGAGGAGACAAAGTATTACAAAAATATGCAAAGAGTTGGAAATAAAAAGCCAAATGGAAAGAAAATGCTCAACATTTCTCAAGCTAAAAGAACTGCAGGACAAATTCAAGCCGCAAATTGTAACACTGAGAGGTGCTCTAGCTGAATTTCCTGAATGACCCAGGAAGCATCAAAAGAGCATGGAGGGAATACACAGAATCATTACCAAAAGGAAGTGGCTGACACAGAACCATTACAGGATACCAAGTGATACCAATGGTACTGAAGGAAGATGTTCTACTGCACAGAAGGAACTGCAAAAAAGAAGAACACACACACACACACACAAAAAAAAAGAAGAACCCAGGAATTGATGGAATACCAAGTGGCATGTTTCAACAAAGAAATGTACCTCTGCATGTACTCAAGAGCCTATCCCAAGAATTTGGAAGCCAGCTACCTAGACGGCTAACTAGAAGAAATTCACATTTGTTCCCAGCTAAATAGAAGAGATGTTGTCCACAGCTAATTAGAAGAAAAGGGAGCTCTGGTGGCCTAGTGGCAAGAGCTGCACTGAAATCCCAGAGGTGTGTGGTTCAAATCCACCAGATGCTCTGCTGGAGAAGGAGGGGCAATCTCCTCCTGTACTAGTCAGATCTGATTTGACGGTACGCACACAAAAAATGATAAAATTTATAAAAATTAAAAAAAGATGGATCATATAACAAGTTATGGGTAACACTGAAAAGAATGGGAGTCCCAGAACACTTCATTGTGTGTGCTTATGTGACCAAGAAGCAGTTGCCTGAACAGAACAAGGGCACAATGCACAGTTTAAAATCAGGAAAAGTGTGCATCAGGATTGTATCCTTTCTCTATACCTATTTCAATCTGTCTGCTGAACAAATCTTTGCAGAAGCTGGACTATACAAAAAAAGATACGATCTCAAGATTAGAGGAAGATTCATTAACAGTGAACATTACACAAATGACACAACCTTGCTTGCTGAAGGAAGATTTAAAACACTTGCTGCATTAAGATCACAAGACTACAGCCTTCAATACGGGTTTACAGCTCAACATAAAAAAAAAAAAATAAAACTGCTCACCACTAGATGAATAGGCAAGCAAGCTGGTTATAAATGTAATCAAGTATGAAATCAAACTACCAGTTCATAGGGGGAAAATAGGTTAAGTGGCAGCAGCAGGATGCAGCTGGCCTAAAGCAGAATGTAAGAAATTCTGTGGGACAAAAGATCCAATTTCTTCAATGAATATTGTTGTTTACTGCTGAGTGACATTAATATAGGAACAGATTGAAAATAAAAAATACACATACATCAACCCTATCTAGTGTTACAGAGGTTGTTTGCTCTTTTACTTTACTGAGGCAGAAAACATTTTGAGACAATCAGATCAATATGAACATGGACTATTAGAAAATAATAAGGAATTTTGTTAATTCTGTTATATGTGATAAATTTACTAAAACATGAATATGTTTGGGGTGACTTTTTTAAGGTGTTAATCTTTGGAAATACAGAATATTAACAAAATATTCAGAATAGTAAAAGAAAAATACAGGAACATTAACAAAACTATTACGATGCCTCTGGCATGCTTTAAAATACTCTACTGGAGCTGCACCAAAAAAGTATCAAAAGGAAAGAATCTATGACACAGACTGGCAAAAAAGTAGGCTGTTATCAAAGTGGGAGATGGGCACATCAAAGTTCAAGATAGCACTCTGCCAGCCCTGATAAGCTTAAAAAGTTAAAAACAAGCATCCAAGAGGCGTGTGGTTCGAATCCACCAGATGGTCTGCTGGAGAAGGAGGGACAATCTCCTCCTGTACCAGTCAGATCTGATTTGATGGTACAATGTGCAAAAAATAATAAAATTAAAAAAGAAAACCCAAATAAGCAAAACAACACTTTTAAAGTCTTCTTCCATGAAGAAGATTTAGTAATTTTTCAAATACTGCATTTAAAGCTATCTCAAGATGATCAAGACACAATGATCTGTCCATGTCAGGAAAGGAAAACAGATGTGAAGTTACAGCACCTAAAGGCAGGCATTACTGAAAGATGAAAATCTACTTGGAGTCTCTGCTCTTTGGGTTTAAACAACATCAGATTTTTAACAACATCACATTCTCATCTGGGGGAACTCTCCTGAGGTCTGGCTTACAAGCTCCAAGTCAGATTTCCCAGCCCCCTGCTGAGAGGTCTAACCCATGTGCAAATTTCATGTTCATACTTGAATTAAGATAAGCAGAAAAGATGCAATATAAATTCTTTTTTAAGAATGCTTTTCCAATCACTTGTTACAAAATAGGCAAAAATTTTACATCTCAATATTCAACTACTGTTATTAGACCTATAAAGTGATCTACAGAATATCAGTGAAATAAACAGCATGACATCATATATCCCTGGCAAACAGGATGCTTCAAGCACTTCCTGTTCTGCAACCCATCAATCTCGCCCCTCATAACAGAGTTGAGATAATACAGCAACACTTACAAAAAGTTCTGCTAGTGTTTTTGTCCAAGGCTGAAGTTTTCACTTCTTCAAATTCTAGATTAAAAAAGGAGATAAAAGATGCTTTAGAAACATGACATTTTTATTTTCATTGAAAATTCTTACGAATCAATAGTTATATTCTCTGAATTTTCTCTACCATGGTTTTGTGCTCCCATGGGACACTGCAATGCATTTATGACCAGAGAATAAAGCTACATGTCTATTCTGATAATCACCACCACAATCATGAATCAGGGTCGCTACCTGCATGTAACAAAAGGGTGCTACCTCTTTGTGCTCAATGAAGGTTTCTGCAATCCACGAGATCAGAGAGACAAGGCAGACTCCACTGTCTGTTTGGAGGTCCACACAGGCTCTGCACTCATAAAGAACCTCTCCTTGCCAGTGACCTCAATACCACTCCAGTACAGAGAAATCTCTACCACTGCAGACACTGTCAATCTCTATAAACACATTCCTTCTCATTTACAGTTCTTAAAATACAGTGGGCTGGAAAACTAGATTGGTAAATATGTGAGGGTCACAGACTCTTTGTAAAGAGTCATGAATAAGGATGTTGTTGTTGGGTGCCACCGAGTCAGAACCAACTCAGAGCTGCCCCTCCAGCAGGTTTTCAGGGGCTGTACATGGCACAGGCCGCCTCCGTTACCCACCCTCCTTCTGAGCACCTGGTAGACTCAAACCATGTACCTTTATCACGAGTAAGCAGCCAAAAGTATGACCACCAAACAAACACAGTGGGACTACACGAAATATAAATTTAAAACGGAAGATGATGCTAACATGGAATCTAATAT
Source organism: Elephantulus edwardii (assembly GCF_000299155.1). Lineage (NCBI taxonomy): Eukaryota > Metazoa > Chordata > Mammalia > Macroscelidea > Macroscelididae > Elephantulus > Elephantulus edwardii. Next base: position 17,131,692 of record NW_006399777.1, on the reverse strand, counting down.
AAAATGTTTGTCTACAAGAGAGATCAGAAAAGCTATGGGATCATTCTGCACATTTGCCCCAGGGGAATCCACGGCCCCCACGGTGTCTGGGCATCACTCAGACGATGTGCGTTGACAAAGCACCTTGGTGCTGCCCACACTGGCTCTAGGGACCAGGAACTGGGAGTTCTACATTCTTCCCTACTGGCTGTACAAGACTACACGGACTCTAGGTCCACTCTCCTTCTACCAACTAGATAATGAACTGCTTGGACTCTAGTCTAACATCTAGTCTAATATGCCCTCTGGCTTTAAAAATGCATGACAAATGAAAACCCAAAATCCCTGTAAATGTTCATTAAAACTAATAAAATTTAATAAAATTTAAAAAAAAATGCATGACAGCAGGTGACATAGTGAATACACTGAACTAAAAAAGAGATCTAAACACCAAAGTATACTTATTCTGACTCACGGTATTCCCTTGTGCCAGGACAGAATTTCCCATCATTTTCTTGGCTGTAATCTTTAGCGAAGGAGATTCTCAAATATTCTCTCACAGACCCACTAAACTTTTAGCGAGCAGTCCTGAGTTTAACAAAACCACACACCAGGTCTCTTTAGCAAACTGTTCATTTTTAAAGTGTCTATTCTGAAGGAGGGAGCTCTGGTGGCCCAGTGGCAAGAAGCTGCGCTGCAATCCCAAAGGTACACAGTTCGAATCTACCAGCTGTTCCACGGAAGAAGGATGGATGGGCCGTCTCTTCCCACGTGATTTACGGCCTCTGAAAACCCAGAGGCGGCTCAGCTATGAGTGGGTTTCTACTCAACAGCACACAACAACATTCTAAAGGGGCTCTGGTGGCCTAGTGGTAAGGAGATGGGCTGCCAACCCAAACAAAGATGGCACAAATCAACAATTTTCAGTCTGAAAATCCGCTGGAGGCCCAGCTATGCATCAGTGCAGATGTAACAACAGCTCGTACCACCACCACCCATCTAGGGCAGCACAGCTTCCTCACTGGCTCGTGTCTTCACACCAGTCACCATTACTCACTTGGTGAACGTTAAGTATTTTCCGCACATTCAGCAACAATTTTAATTGGGAAATTGGTTGGGAGGATAAACAAGGCTAAGAGCACAGTTTGCATCCCCGCTGTACCACCTGGATGTATGGCTGGTAAAGGAGACAGATTAGCTAAACTCAAGTTACTCATGTGAAAAGCAAGATAACGAGAGCAGCTAATGTCTACAGTTGTTGTAAAGATTAAATGTGTTTAACGCACATAAATTACTAATTTAATGCGTATTAAATGGGCTTAATGCATACTTAGAACATAATAAGCACCTATTAAATTTAAGAGGGTTTTTTTGCCCCTACCTTAGATACTAACTCACTCTCCTTCTGTGAACTTAAAATCCTGTTCACAGAATTTAAAGAGAGGAGATTTACTGAGAACTAGAATTTCTTTGATCTATTTACTCAACATGCTGGAATTCTTTCAAAGCCACCGTCATCTTCTTAAGTAAGAGGTAATTAAAACAAAAAACAATAGCAAAAAGTCAGATATTGTGCATATTGTAATTGATGTTGTAGAACTGAATGTGGAAGAATGATTGGGAGGGAATAACATAGTAAGGGTTTGAAGAGACAGCGTAATTCACTACCTTAGTGAGCTGTAATCAATATCAACTTGGTAAACTTTCACTTAAATTTTAAAAAGGGGGAAACTCAACAAATAATAATTTTTTAAAACCACACCCAACTAACATTTGGTAAATTTTCACATACGGTATTCTGAGGATTATATTAGATTCAATTAGTTTTAATGATTAAATAAACAGTAACTCTGAAGTAAGAGATATACCCATTTTACAGAGGGAAACGTGATACTTGGGATGAGTATCCACTCTCAGCACCTGAAGAGCGGAGCTGAGCTGTTCCAGCCCAGGGTTCCGGGCACTGAGGCTAAACTCCTGCAGGACTGTTACCTCCATAAAAGTAACGTCATTCACACTTAACTACGCAGAGACCACTCCAGGCTTGCCTGGTTTTTACACCTCTTCAGCTACCAGTACTATTTCACACTCCTACTGTTCTACTAGAAATCATATTCCTAATGGAGAACATGATTTATTACATCTAAAAACTCACTGGAGGGTCAGCTATAGGTCTGTTCCAACTCAACAGCACATAACAACAATGGAAAACCTCTTAACACTGATAACAGATTTTAAGCAAGCAGGAACTTAGTGGGACAAGAATGGGGCATGGAGGACTGCCAAGGAATTACATATGTCACTGCTTTTCTCTTTTTTTCCCCTCATTTGAAACTATACTGAAGATTTGTTGAAATTTAAAAAAAAAAAAAAACACCACATAACAGAAATCTACTTTTGACCTTCTTACATCTATGTGAAACACATATATTGTTGAACAAATTTCTTACTTTTGTAGCACATTTTCCTTCGTTTAAAATTTAAGACTGTAAAATTTTTTGAAGAGTTTACTGTCAAGTTGAGCTGCATGAGTATCATGACCTCAGAATCGACTTTACCGGTGCAGGAGAGCTCGACGCGGAACACTGCGGGAGAGGTCACATGTGAGTCTGCACATCAGCACGAACATCCTCAACTTATAAGTATTTTTGCATTCTTTAACTCACTGCATTAAAACTACAAATATATTTACATTAAAATATTTAAACAGAAACTACCAGACAATTTCTCTTCACACTACTATACAAGCGTCACATCTTATTTCATTTAACATATACAGAAGCTGGAGCTAAATGCCAACCCAAGGCCTGATATTCTCCACCATTTGCTCATGATTTGTGATGCATTGTTTTGCCCCCTAAGTTCCTAATTCTCCAAAGCTACGGAGTCCTAAGGCGAATCCTGCTTACCTTACCAAGAACTTACGCAACAGAGACAACAAAAATTATTTCACAAAGAGGAAAGATCGCTCATTATCAAAATACAATCCTGTATTGCTTGTAAGAGGGCATTAAACACAAACCTGTACATGAATCTAATAAAATTCTCAACTATGAATGGAAACACAATACTCCATAAGTAGAAACTGGGTTTATCAATAGCTGTGGGAACAGGGTACCAGATTTCACTGTTGTTTTTGTGTGCGGTAGAGCCAATCTGATTCTGAGTGACCCTTAGAACAGAGCAGAACTGCCCCATGGGGGTTCTGAGGCTGAAAAGTATGGGAAGACATGGCTGTATCTTTTTTTAGGCAGAGTGGCTGGTGGGTCTGAACTACTAACCTTTCAGCTAGTGGTCCAGTGCTTACCCATTGTGCCAGGAATCGTCACCAGACCTCAGCCGATGTATTTCCCCCCCCTTAATTTTTCTGTTTCAGACTCTCTTCCTATAACCTTAAGATAACTCATTCTATTATCTGTATATACTCTGTATATGAGTATTTTTTTCCATTTAACTATAGTTTATTAAAACAAATGAAAATGCTTTTGTCCTTAAAGAAATGATGCACTAATATTCTCTTAACCAAAATTCAGTCTCTTAACTGCCAGAACCTTGATGCTTCAATGCACAAATAATCATATCCAGTTGCTTTTATAAAAACCGGTATTTTTTTAAACTTCTTTACTGACTCACAGAAAATTAACTAGACTTCTCTGGATGCGTCCTTCAAGCTCAAGTTAAATGTATTGCTTAATTATTAATTAAATATTCTTATCATACACTAATAACAATGAATGGGCACTCTAGAAAAATTTCCAGAATATCTATTTTTGACGTGTACCTGCTTGTTTTTTAAAAAATCCAGTCTCTCAAAATTCTCATTTCTTCAAGAGGCTTATTCAAAAGATTAGCTTTAAAAATAGTCTTAAAGGTAGAAATATGAAACTTCCTTTACTCAGATGTGCCTTGCCCTCCCAGTCCCTACCAGGCACTGAGGGTCTGTCCTCCCCAGACCCAGACCTCACCAGACCAGGCCATCAAGTCGACTGTAACTTCAGGGTGACCCCCTGTGGTACGTCACTAGGTTTACAAGAGTGATGAGTTGGGAGGAGGCTACAAGGCCTTCCTTACAAAGCCTTTTGGGGTGCACTCACATCCCCCACCTGCCAGTCAGCAGCCACGTGTACTAACCATTTGCTCAGAGGCTCCTGCCCTGAGGGGTGGGGAATGGGGGCCTTCAGAGTAAACACACACTCTGGCAAGGCAAACACAGAGAGAGTTACGAGACAACACCATCGGTTCAAAGCTAACCACAAGAAGAGCTGGTGGCCTGGGTCCACCCAAAGACACATGGGAAGGAAAGGCCGGAGCAAGCCGGCGATTCTGGAAGATCAGTCACGAAAGACCCCGCAGAGCACAGCTCTGCTGACACATGGAGCTGCCACGGTATGAGATGCGGGGCAGGAAAAGCAGAAGAAAAAGTGACTGATTCAGAGGAGAGAAGGGGACAGGAAGAGGACGAGTGAGGGGGATGCACAAGAGCTCACACGTGGAGAAGAGGAGGGATGCCTCCCGGCGCAGGACCCTGCACGTGCAGGAGTGCGGCTCCCAGAACCGCATGGGGCGTGGGACCGCCGGACAGGGGAGTCAGCCAGGGCAGCGGTCACTCAGCCAAGGGCAGCGGTCACTCAGCCAGAAGGCAGCGGTCACTCAGGCAGGCGGCAGCGGTCACAGCAACCAGGTGGCAGCGGTCACTCAGCCAAGGGCAACGGTCACTCAGCCAGGTGTCAGCGGTCACTCAGCCAAGAGGCAGCGGTCACAGCAGCCAGGAGGCAGCGGTCACAGCAGCCAGGCGGCAGCGGTCACAGCAGCCAGG
>NW_006399777.1:17114814-17126597 GCF_000299155.1 Elephantulus edwardii | reverse complement strand
AGGCGGCAGGACACACAGGGAAGATGCTCATGTGTGAGAGGCTGCTGTGTGTCCAGACAGGGCAGAGCGCACAGACAGCCCTGACACGGTCAGATGTGCGTGAGCAACGCGAGGGTCCATCCGAAGCGGACAAGACCAGATGCAGGGGTGAGAGGCAGGGCCGGACCGGGCACTGGCAGGCCCAGCGGGGCTGGGCAAGAGAGAACGAGCAAGGACATGGATTAACGACCGCTCCCAACAGAAACCGACCAGGCTCTTATTTGTTAGGTTTGTCACGAAAGACACATGGAGGAAAAGGCTGAACTTGTCAAGGATCCCATTTTCCTTGGATCTACAACCAAAGTCCATGGAAGCAGCAGTCTGGAAACCAAACAACAGATCTCTCTGGGCACATCTGCTGCAATACACCTCTTTAGAGATGGGAAAGCAACGGTGTTACTGTAAGGATTAAGGTGTGCCTGAACCAAGCCTGGTACTGTCCCAACACCCCACATGCATGTGAAAGCTCAACAGTGAATAAGGAAAATGATCCTCTCAACTCAACTGTGGTGCTGACAGAGAGGAGTGAGCACACCACGGACTGACTGCCAGACGACCAGCGAATGACTCTGCCAGGAAGTGCAGGCAAAATACTCCAGAGAAGCCGGGATAAGGAGAGCACGTCTAACATCCTCTGGAATGGTCAGTCCCCAGAGGAGGACCTCATGCTCAGTAGAACAGAAGGTCACCAAAACAGAGGAAGATCTGAGAGAGGAAAATGTTACTGAAACAGTGGCTACAACACAGCCGTGACTGTCAAAATGCTGGATGACCAGGCAGTGTGTTCTGTTCTGTTCTACACAGGGTCACCATGCGTCACAACCGACTTGATGGCATCTAACAACTGCATCAGGTAAGACACACAAGTCATTAAGAGTTAAAACGTTATTTCTGAGGTGTGGACTGAGTTGGAATGATGACGTCACCTCTCCCTCTGAAGAGGTAAAACTCACCTGATAAAGTCCGAGGAACCTCCCCCTGAACAGAAATGTTGACCTGGGGCATGTCCATAGCCACAAAATTATCTATTTGAAATCCAAGCTTATATTCAACCTAGGGAATGAAGAGAAACAAATGGCATCTGTGGCAACAGAAAGAACATTAGGAGTTTGACTCTGTTGATGAGACAGTTCATTAATCAATAAACAAGCATTTCATGTGAACAAACTTCCAGAAACAATCCTACGATTTTTCAACTGGATTAAATGTAACCCATCCTCAATTTTATGTATAATAAATGAATTACCACCAATCTAGGGTTAGACTGGAGAAGCACTCAGATTTTCTCCCAACCCATCTCATTCACATTTTCAAGTTCCATTTTTACCATTAAAAAAGTTGACATTTGAGTCCCTAGATCTACTTCTCAAGTGACATAGAAAACGGAGAATAAGTGACCAACATGACATCCCTAAAACATTAATGCTGTTCCGGTAATACTCTAACTGACGGCCACTGAGTCAGAGCTGACTCATAGCTGACCCTCCAGCAGGTTTTTAGAGGCTGTAAGACACACGGAAGGACTTTTCTCGCAAATACAGAGCAGTTGGTGGATTCAAACTGCCTGCATTTAGGTTGACAGTACAACTCCCAACCCACTAGGCCACCACAGCTCCCTAAAACATAAATATATCTATTAATAACAGGCCACCCCAATGTGGCTTAACTGAACCAACCTGTGTCAATAAATACATCCCTGTTGCTACAGAGAAACGTTTATTAGAGAAACAGCTCAAACGGTAAAGCACCAGCTGAAATTCAGAATGGCGGCACCTTCAAGACCTCCCATGAGGCTTCCTAATTCAGGTCACTCTCTCCTGCCCGAGGGCTGTAACGAGAGCAGCACTCCTGTGTCCACTTAGTGATTACAGTGCAGTGGGCTGGAAAAGCAGTGGGAGGAGAGAGTCCCGAAACCATTCATTATGTTTAACCCGAGAGACTGGGACAGGCAAGTGAGATGAGGGAGGCAGGGAGATGAAGGAGGCGAAACCTTTTCCCCCCTCTTTTTAAAAATGGAAAAGACTGAATTCTGTTTATATGATAATAGCAAGGGAGCTCCGGTGGCCTAGTGGCAAGAAATGCACTGCAATCCCAGAGGTACGCAGTTCGAATCCACCAGACGCTCTGCTGGAGAAGGAGGGGCAATTTCCTCCTGTACCAGTCAGATCTGATTTGCCGGTACACACACACACAAAGAAATAATAAAATAAAAAAAAAATTTATATGAGAATAGCAAGAGTCAACAAAATGGGGCAGATTAAAGATGAAAGAGTACCATCCCAGGCCACAGGGGAAAGATGGGCCTTGGGTACAGGTGGGAAGGAATGTTACGAGGGCAAAAAGGGTTCAAGCCCATGAGCTCAGCTCCCGTCTGGCTTTCTCCTGTCAGTCTACGTGAAGGTTCCTGTTCGTACACAATTGTATGTTAGAACACAGAGAACTGTATGTTCTGTATGTCAGGCACACGAACAACTATCACAGACTGTATGTGGCATGATACCTTCATGACGGAGGAAATGCTTCCTGTTAACACTCAGCACTCGGTGGTACACTGACTGCTCAGTACTCCCTGTACCTTACAACACTAGCTGCCATCCAAGATGATTTCCTCACACAACAGCCTCATGCGTCTGCAGAACTGGGCTCCACAGACCTCTGCATGGCTGACGTTTCCAGATGTGGGACCACACTTCTCTGTCAAGTTAACCCTCTGGGGGGACTTGAACTTCTGACTTTTCAGTTAGCCACCAAACGTATTCACCATCTGCACCACGTAAGAGGGTAGAGTGTACAAGAGGTCAGACCACAAACCCCAAGTTCGGCAGTTTAAATCCACCAGCCGCTCTGCAGGGTAAAGATGGCAACTCTCCTCCTATTAAGATGTGCGGCCGTCGAGACCCCAGGGCAGGATGCTGAGCCAGCCCTGGTGGCGGTGTGACGAGTTGCTAAGCAGTGGTCTGAACCTACCAGCTGCTCCGCAGAATAAAGGACTGTCTCCTCTCACTGAAATTTACAGCCCTGGACGCCGGACAGATGGAGGGTCCCCGGTGAGTTCGTATCAAGTGGACAGCGATGGGGTTTCACACACGCTCCTCTTAAAATGTCACCACACCATCACTGCCACCCGGGAGGACCGGAGAGCTACAACCGTAAAGGCCGGTCCTGGAACAGGCAGGATTCCTGACAAAACTCAATCAATCAGCAGCGATCCCTCCAGCACTGACCCTTCCTCCTCTGTCTTTTCCAGTCTTCACGACCTGTTGCCCTCCCTGCCTCCTCAGACAATGCCCTTGGCCCCTTTGGCAAGCAAACACAAGCCCTTTTAGCATCTTTCCTTCTAAGGACCAGGGGGACCTGTCAGAGCACCCACCGTCTGCACCCCATTCCCGTTCCACTTTCCAAATCACAGCTTCTACAGCTCCACTGCATCCGGCACATTTCACAACTCGGGGATCTTGCAGCATCAACTGGCCCTTTCTCTCTCTCCCCTTCCTCCTCACTATCTCCTCCCCGTCCAGCCTCCTTCTAGACACATCCACCTAACAATTCTACAGCCTCAAACTGAACAGATTCCAAGTCAAATTTATTCTCTTTCCTCCCACTTGCTTTATTTTAGGTCTCAAGTCCTGAAGTCATCCATCCACTCAATCCCTGGGCCAGATGCTTCGGAAGGATTCCAACCTCTCTCCTCCTCTCATTCGATGACTAGTAAATACTGGCGTTTTCACCTGCGGTCCCCCTGCTCTCTAAGTGAGCACCCCGTCCGAGTCTAAGCTCTCTGTTTCTCCCGCTCACTGCCAGAGGACCTCAAGCCTCTCCCTGGCTCGTCTTCCCACACCCAGTTCACCTCTGTTCCCTCTTCATTATAGCCATGCCTGTTGTCTCAGAAGGCAGAGCGGCTTAAAAATCTCTGTCGTCAGAACAAATTCTTTTTATACACTGCTGTCTCTAACCTCAGGGAGCTGGACAATGACTAGGGATGGTCGAAGGAGAATCGATGCCTTTGAGCTGTGGTGCTGGAGAAGAGCACTGAATATACTGTGGACTGCTACGAGAACAAACAGGTTCATCCTGGAGAGGTTGAAGCCGGGCTGCTCCTTGGAGGTAAGGATTCTGAAGCTTCATCTGACATACTTTGGACATGTTGCAAGGAGGGACCAGTCCTTGGAGAGGGGTATTATGCTTAGGAGGGTGGAGGGACAGTGCAGGAGGGGAAGACTCTCAATGACTAAATGAGATGGACTGACTCAGTGACTAGGGGACAGGAGGTAGGCGTGTCAGAGACAATAAGGTTGGCACAGGATAGAGCAGGATTCAGAGTTGTGCATAGGGTCGCTATGAGTCACTCGCAACAAGTCAATACTTTTCACACACACACACACACACACACACACACACACACACATCTAACCTCAGTCTATCCTTAGAGATCATCTTTTTCTTCCCCTCATTCTTAACTCTACTCCTAGCATTCTAAAATCAAGTGATATGAGCTTTTTCGATTTCTCGGGATTCTCTGTAACCATGCCATTGTTCTTGTTGTTGTTATGTGCTGTCGAGTTGCTTGCGACTCATAGCGACCCTATGTACAACAGCCCTAAACTCTGCTCTGTGCTGTGCCAATCTCACTGTCTCTGGCACTCCCATCCCGATTACCCCAGTCACTGAATCAATCCACCTCATAGAGGGCCTTCCCCTCCTGCGCTGTCCCTCCACCCTCCCAAGCATGATGTCCCTCTCCAAGGACTGGTCCTTCCTTACAACATGTCCTAAGTATGTTAAACGGAGCCTCAGAATCCTTGCCTCCAAGGAGCCGCTCGGTTTAACCCTTTCCAGGACGAATCTGTTAGTTTTCCTAGCAGTCCATGGTATTCTCAATACTCTTCTCCAGCACCACAGCTCAAAGGCATCAATTTCTTAATTTCTTTCTAGAATTCTTCCACCTTTCTCTTCCTGGAAAGATTCTATTATTCATCCATTCAAGATCTAGATCTACCATCTCTGTTTCAGGAAAGCGATCTGCACAAGCAGATCTGGCTGCTCCAACCTCAGCGTGCTGGCCTTTTGACTCCTGTCTCTCTACCAGCACGAAGGCCTTGTATCTGTTAAAAAAGATCTAACCATCGAGATGGGCTGACATGGTGCTGGCAGCAAGGGGCTGAGGTGTACCATCGATGATGAGGATGGCACAGGACACGACAAGGTTTCAGATCTGTCGTTCACAGGGTCGCTGGCACCTAACAACAACAACAATCACCAAACGGAGCAAAGCAAATGCAAACGTCACGTGTCACATCTCTTCCTCATATTGCTCAGTGTCTCGCATGCCAGATACCTTTGAATGAGTACATGAGGGGACAAAGCCAAGATGGGACCATAACACTAACAGAGCTACTTTCTGAGGGTGACACACAAACTGGTTCTGAGGACACTGGTGAGTGAGTAAGAGGGCCTGCCGGGGAACCAGGGACATTCACATTTCTCCTCCAACAGACAAGAGTCACAACCCAGTTAGCCCTAAACTGCGGCAGAGGCACCAGGGCACACAACACCAGTAAAGGAGGAAGAGAGCCAGCTGTAGGGGCTGAAAGGTATGGACACTGGTCAAGGGCCCTCCCTGAGGCACCAGCAGGAGAGGGGACACCACCAGCAGTCCAGCACTTCAGTGTCGTGAAGGGGAGGACAGGAAAAGGGAGAGAGATGAGCCTGTCATGGAACCATGTCGTCTGGAGTGTGGGGACATGGAGAAGTGGCTGGTTAGGAGGCCTGAGAAGGCAAACTCTGTAATCCTAGCAGCCTCCTGGAAGTGTAAGAAGTATGAGAATGTGGAACATCCCCGTTGGAGGGAGCTCGCGTGGCTCAGTGGTAAGGTACTGCACTGTCACCACAAAGGTATGCGGCTCAAATCTACTCCATGGGAGAAAGATGGGCAATATCCTGTCATGCGATTTACAGTCTCTGAAAACCCACTGAAGGAGGCAGTTTTTGAGAAGATTCTCTTTGTCCTCTCAGATCTGCAATAAAGTAGTACTTCTGATATTAAAAAAAAAAATCACAACCCATTGAAGAGTCAGCAATGGGTCAGTTCCACCTCGATGGTTCTCAGCACACACGGCACACCCTTTCGCAGGGGCTGTCTAAGAGACGAGACATTCAAATAAAGGCAGCTTCCTTCATCCCTCTCAAGCCCGTAAGGTAACAATTTTAAAACCACAGTTCCTTGGATCAGAGCTGACCAGGAAAGGCCCCATTTACTGAAGTCCAAGTTCCTCCAATTTGGCATGTACTGAAAATTCTTTTTGAAGGAACAAATGTGTACAAAATCGAACAATCATAATCTACTGTAACAAAGGAAAGCTGAACAGCTGTTTACGGGTGGGGAGGCGTGGGGGATTGGGGAAGAAGGAGCCAAAATACGTCAGAAAAGGAACTGGAGAAAATATAAATATTTGAATAAACTAAAAACGAAACATTTCTGGTCATCCACCCTCGTCTGAAAACCAAAGGCAACATCAAATAGCTGGCTGATGAGTAAAGCCGTTTCCGTTAGGAAAATGGACAGAGGAGACTTAAGCTTCTCCATGTCTACGGTTTACCAGAAGCACTGGCTTTCTCACAGAAGGCTCACTCTGCGGGGGACAGAAGTGGGCTGGACCCCAGCAGGACTGCAGTAGGAGCTCTGGACATGTTCCCTGCAGCCCCCAGAGTCATTGATGATTTCCTAACACACACACACACACGCACGCACGCACGCGCGCGCGCGCACACACACCCCTCCCACTGTGAAGCACTCTGCCAGAGTGGTTACATCCTGGCCTCTCAGCTATCTAAAATCTCTACTGATACTTAATAGAGGTAGTTAGATGTGTCTGCTTTGGGGTTCTGGTCTTGTATTGTTGGGGTTTTCCCCAATATATGAAAGAATGTTCTGGAACACAGAGGAAAGCTGTCTCTTTCTCTTTGAGTGTGTGGCCTGGTGAAAGAGAACCATTATCAGAGTTCTTATCCCACTTTGAAATGCAATTGACATGATGGTATATAATGCCCACTTACTAAGGCAGGCGTGACATGTGTGTCAAGAAAAAGAGAGTCTCAAACAAAAAGAAAAAGAAAAAGACAGTCTCAGTCTCTGGGGAGACTACAGCATTCCTTCTGAGCATCCCCAGAAAACAGAATTATGTAAAATTGGAGAACACAATTAGCATGAGCATTGATGTGTGAAAACTAATGCTGGATTCAAACCCTAGGGAGCTTGGGAATCTTCAGACGGAATTATCTTTTAGTAAAATCTTTAAAAACAAGAGCTCAGGGTCTGTAACGAAGAGTTAGAGCTGGAAATCACAAGATTATTTTTACTTTCCCAGACAAAATTTGACTTAGAAGCCTATGCATAACAAAGCTGAGTGCCAAGAGGGCTTGCAGTGACCACAGGCAGCGAAGACAGGGTCCCATGCTTGGCCTCCCCCACCCCGATGTACGAGAAAACTCATCAGGTTTCCAAGAGCCCACGGAGTGAGAAGAAATGTGAGGAATCCAGCAACATGAAAACCAAAGACAAGATGCTTCAGGGTTTGTCTTCCAGCCCCACGTGACCACAGCATGCCTGGGTGTCTGTGTCTGCAGCATCTTCTTAGCTGTGTGTCTCCATAAATGGGCGAACTATCTACATTCCGGCAAACACGTTTAAGACCCCGTGTCTCACTAGCCACCTCCCATTTCACTTCTTCACCTACAAGCCACAGTCACCAGCACCATGGCGCTTCTCAGACTAGAAGGGCATCCCTGTTGGAAAAGCCCGTGAGGATCCAAGTGCCCCAGCACATGCTAATCACTTAAATGATGAGGACCTTCATTTTAAGGGTCTGAGAAATCTGAAAGGAATAGGCTAAAGATTTGAAATACAGACGTGAAGGCAGAATTCCACCCCCACCCCCAGCCACCCACCCACTTGCTCAAGGGGCAGCCCACTCCACCCCCGGCCTTGCCAGGTCTCTTACCTTGGACTTCGCATGCCAAGTGAAATGCAGGAAATTTGTCTCACTGGGTACTAACAGGTTAAAGGATAGAGCGTAATGGCTAATAAGGTCATTTCTCACATAATAAAGTTCTGCATCAAGACCTAGGGGGGAAAAATAGAGGAAAAGATGAGATGGAAAATAATTAAACATCTAAAATATGCTCAAAATCATTCATAATCTGTATTTCAAAACAAATATCTGCTGCAATCAAAAGGATTCCCACTCTCAGGGATGCTGGGAGGCAGACTACAACTATATACAGTTCCGAGGCTGTAGGTCTTTAAGGGCAAGCTCTGGTGGCCTAGTGGTTAAGGAGCCAAGCCAAAGGTGTATGGTTCGACTCCACCAGCTGCTCCACAGGAGAAAGATGGGCAGTCTCCTCCTGCGTGACTTACTGCCTCTGAAAACCCGCTCGAGGGTCAGGTATGAGTCAATTCCAACTCACCAGTACCAAGCAACAACAACTGTTAATCTAGCGGTATGAAGCTACACCCCCAGCCCAAAAGCAAGTGGTTCAAATCCACCAGCTGCTCTGCAGGAGAAAGATATGTAAACTCCTCCCACATGATTCACAGCCTCTTGAAAACCCACTGGAGGGTCACTTAATAGTTGATTTCATCTCAGTGGCACATAAAAACAGTAAATCTTTGTGGAAGCAAGTTATCTCTTCTTTCTCCTTCAGAGCTGGATTTGAACTGCCAACCTTCTGGTTAGCAGCCAAATTCTTTAACCACTGTGCCACCAGAGTTCCTTAAACTAGTAACAGAGTGAAGATAATACTGGTATTCAAATCTTTATCCCAAACAGCTCTCACATATGCCATCTTATGAAGCAGGTTGAATACTAGGCTTTATCTAACCTGGGAGGGTCTGGAGAACATTATGCTAAGTGAACTAGCTCAGTCCCATAAGGACAAATACTACGTACGATTATGACTGCAGAAATAGAAAGATAGCTAGTAAAACATGTAAGAGGATCCAAGGGGCTGAGGGTAGGAGCAGAGGGGTGAGAATGGGCAGGGGGCCACACAGTTTGATGGGCAGAGGGAGGGATGGGTAAAAGAAATGGAAAAGATTGGTGTGAAAAACAATGCATACAAGCTTTGTAAGTAAATCAACAGAAAATAAAAATTTTATTTAAAAAAGAAAAAAGGAGGAAGAAACTGAGACAGACTCAAAACAATCAGGTCACTATCCAGCTAAAATCTGGTGCGACCTTCTTCTTTATGGACAGTGCTTCTTATGGTAACTTCTATAAAGAGAGGCCCCTTCTCTCTCCTACATGTAATGCAGATTTATGAAGAGATAAGGGATTTTGGTCAAAATGTAAGTTAAAGCCAAGGCTTCAAGTTCACAGCCAAAGATGACCTCTGCTTCTATGAAGGACTCCTGCCAGACTCAAGCCCTACCTCCTTATCTGGATGGCGGTATAGGTTCAGATCCTATGGAACCTACATGTGACACAGGCCCTTCTTTTGGAGTTCTGATGGCACAGTGGTTAAAGCTCTTTTGGCTGCTAACCAAAAGGTGCGTAGTTTGAACCTACCAGCTGCTCCAAGGGAGAAAGATGTGGCAGTCTGATTCTATAAAGATTTACAGCCCCAGAAATCCGATGGGGCAGTTCTACTCTGTCCAGAGGGCCCAGATGAGTCAGGATGGACTCTGACAATGGGTTTGTCCTCCCCCTTTGCGTGCCCACTCCTCGCTGCCCTCAACATTCAGACGCGTTTGCTATGTTACAGTCTGTTAGCATGCATGCACATGTTAACTTTCCTACTTAAGAGTTCCTCAAAAATTTTGTCATCATACCCCAAGGCTAATTTCCCTGCACAAAGCAGACTCAACAGAGCTCACTGCGTGTCTGATTCTGGTTCACAGCGACCTGTAAGGCAGACAGGATGAGGACGCGCTTGATCCAAGCCACGGGACCTTCAGTCGCTTCCTAGGCTTCTGAAGGGTGGACGACGAGGCAAGAAGACTGAGGAAGAATCGCTGCCTTTGAATTGTGGTGCTGGAGAAGAGGACTGAATGTACTATGATCTGCCAAGTGTGTCTCAAAGGATGTGCAGCCACAGTGCTCTTGAGAGGGAAGGACGGTGACATTTAGCCTCAGTTTGGGCAAATTTTCAGGAGGAATCCGTCCTTGGAGAGAGACATCGTAGTGGGTACGATGAAGAGTCAGTGAGAGAGAGGACGACCCCCCCGCAAAAGATGGACTGACAAAGTGAGCCCAGCAATGAGCTTGAACAAGACAGGCCGTGGCGATGGTGCAGGGCGGGCCACGGTTCAGCTCTGCTGTTCACCGTGCTGTTAGGAGAGGGAGGACTTGGAGGGCACCGAACCACCACAAGCCAAAAGGACTCCTTCTATTTACGTTCACGCCATCACGTTACACTACACCCCTCAACCCCCACCCGCCCCATCTTTCTCAACCATTTGGCTACCTCATTTGATTCTAGAACCAGTTTATAAAGCTTCTGTCTGTGCCTCCTTTGATGACCTCATGACGACAGACCCCTCAAGGACCTACAAAACCAACCCCATCAACCGCCCTTTATTCCTGAACTCCAACATGACACTGCGATGGGCAGCGGCAATATGGAAGACTGGACCTCTGAAATCTTAAACTGTAATAGTGCCGGAGCCAGGAGCTTTCAGCTCTTTCTCTTGCCTGTTACCATTGCTGTTCTCTGGGCTCGTTAAGATCACGAGTATGTTACTGCTCTGTTTCTTCCAATCCATCATATCAACCATTTCCTCATCATCTCATTCAGCCTTATTGTCAGTTACTTCAACTCCTTTCTTGCCAGTCCCTTTAACCTTCTCCGGATGGCCCATCTCACATATACACACCCACACTGAAAACACCCAAGGTGGAACTGACTTTTCCTCATTTTCTCTACCGCTACAGCTGAATGCTGCATAATCTTAAACAAAAGTATTTCCACAACTGAGAAGCATCAGAAAAACGATGGCTCCTGTCATCAACAAATAAATCAAGACGCTGGCAGGTAAAGCCTCATGACATAAATCTCTATGAATATTTGAAATTCTCTTTTGGACTGAGGTGGTGAAACTGCAATACACTCATTAAATAGAGCTGCTGTTTCTTGGCTAAGAGTTTTCAAGCATTTATGTTAAAATATAACTTATTAGATAAGGTAGTAATTGCCAGTTTTATACTACTTTAATTCTTCAACAAGATCATTACAATTAAGCCTCAAATGTTCACCTCTAACATTAACAAGCTCTATCAGAAATATGTTCCTGTAATATCAGTTAGCTTATAAAATGTAAAAACTCACTGCCGGGAAAGATCCAGTGTGTAAAACGATGTATATGAACTTTGTAAGTAAAGCAGTATAAAATAAACATTTTATTTAAAAATAAAAACAAAATTCATTGTCATCAAGTCAGAACCAAGTCATCGCTGACTTCCCGATGGTTCTCAAGGCTGCGGGTGCACGGGAAGATACTACCCATCTTCCTGTCACGGAGCAGCTGCGGATTCAGACCTTCTGCTTTGGGTTGGCAGTGCAATGCTTACCCACTAAGCCAGCAGAGTGCCAGCGTTAGCTTCTAAGTGGCTAGTAAATAAAACCACAATGCCAAGGTAACCTGGAAGTTAATGCCAGGTTACTTACAACTTTCCCTAAACAAGAAGAGCTTAAAATAGCAGGAAAAGAATTTGGTTGTTGGTGTTCATTGTGTAGTAAAAAAAAAAAAA
>NW_006399777.1:17090485-17113123 GCF_000299155.1 Elephantulus edwardii | reverse complement strand
AACACACTCATTCCCACCACTCCACTCACAGAACTGATCCATCTCTTCGAGGGTCTTCCTCTCCTGTGCCATCCCTCCACTCTCCCAAACATGAAATAAAATATACATATTGTATATATACATATATAATAGTTATAGTTCATAGTCACAGAGATTATGGATATTTCCTTTCACAACTATTTCATGTTGTAGCAAAAAGGATTATACTGTTTAATTATAATGCTGAATACAAGGCACTATTAGGCATAGAGGAAGGATATCTGTCTAATTTTTGTCACTATGTATCAAAGCTTTTTAAATACTGACATACTGTGATGCAGTAATTCCTCTTATAAAAGTTTATCCTAAGGAAACAGATAAAAAGTTCAGTATAAAGAAAGTAATATATTTAATTGCAGAGAAAAATACTATAAATGACCAGCAGTTGTTAAGCTGTCAGGAGCCACTGAGACACACATGACTCGTAGTGATCCTGTGAGTAACTGTTCTGACCCCGCCCTATCCTGTGCCATTCTCATCATCTCTGATATTCTTGAGCCCCTTGATACAGTCACTGTTCCAATCCATTTGAGGGTCTTCCACGCTTCCTCAGATCATCCTCCTTCCAAGCACGATGTCTTTATCCAAGGACTGGCCTCCCTAACAACATTCCTAAAGTAAGTGAGATGAAGTTTCTGATAGTGGGGAGTAAATAGACAAGTAGGTTGGAGTGACACAGTTAGAAAAAGGAAGTGCCAGGGGCTGAGATGAGGGTAAAGTCTAAAGGTGATTTCAAGGAAAGGTTTATTGGGGGGGGGGCGAAATCGAAGAACTAGGATATTAAAATGGTGAGGCAATAACAGCAGAGAGACTATTACTGCGGTTCTGCTCTCCCCTGGGAATAGTGGGAAGGAAGTAATGAGAACCAGTGAAGGGAAGAAGTCAGTGTTATCTCAAAGGGCAGCTGACACAGGCATAAAAATATCAGAGATATCAAAGGGAAGAGGAAGCCTGTCACTGTAACTGGGCGAACACAGTGGGGAGAGGAAGTTATAATGCATGATTACAGGCTGGTATCCTAGCCCATGAGCCCATGAGTCAGGAAGGGGAGTAAGAGAAGTGGCTTCCTCGGGTGGCGTGGACCGTAGCATGCTTCACTGCTAACTAAACAGCAGTGGACAGTTCAAATCCGACAACAGCCTGTGAGAGAAAGCCGGGCAGTGTCCTCTCATTCTGATGTGCTGTTGTGATTGTTGTTATGTACCTATGACTCTGAACTGATGCACAGTTGACCCTCCAGGGTTTTCAGAGGCTGTAATTTGCCAGGAAGGAGCCTGGCCATCTTTCTTCTGCGCAAGGAGCAGCTGCTGGATTTGAACTATGAGTTTTTGGCAGCCCAAGTCCTTACTACTAAGCCACCAGAGCTCCGTCTGTTAGGATTTACAGCCTCTGAAATCCAATGGAAGGTCAACTATGAGTCAGAACGCACTTACCGGCAGTGAGCTGTTTTGGTTGGTTTTTCAGTGGTTTTAAATTATCCCAACCAGGAATCATTTTTCTTTTTTTTATTTTAAATTTCCAAGAAAAACTAAAAAAACTCACACTTGGGACTATTTTCATCTTAAAATGATTATATTATGTTTCAAAAATGTGATTCAGGTATTTAAGTCCAAACATCTTCCACCCTTTGCTGCTTTGACAACGATGCTGAAACAATTCTAGGATCTTCTATTACACACGTTCTGACTGAAGGTTAGGGGTAACCGCGGCCAAGGCGTTCTGGCTTGCACGGAGTCTTCCTCTGAGGCGAAGGCATCCCGGTGAGCAGCCCAGCCTCCTCCAAGGCCCCTCTTTTTTCATTCTTTTTCCTTTCCCATCAGCTGTGCTGAGCCTGAGCAAGTGGGCGCTCTCTGGTGCTTCCGCCCCGTGGCTGCCCGCTAACACACGTTCTCGGATGAGGAACAAGATGTAGGTGCAGGAGGAAGCCTCTTCCATGTTTATGAAATTCACACACGCTTCTCCACAGTCGCTGAATCGTCCCTTAAGATCCTCCGACGTTCCTTGTGTCCTCAGGGTCAATCAGCTGATGTTGACCAAAGGCCTGTCCTCATTTCCTCCACTTGTGATGTACCATCAGATGTGACACCTTTTGAAGATCCAGCGGTGGCACACCTTACACTGGTACCATTTCTCCCTGCTGTGAATTTTCTGATGATGCTTGAGCTGTGAGCTCCCCCAAAGGCCTTCCCACAGACCTCACAGTCATACTGCTTCTCCCCGGTATGGATTCTCCGGTGCCAGATCAGAACTGAGCCCTGATTAAAGGCTTTCCCACATCCCTGACATTCCTAGAGCTGCCTGCTGAGGGGAACAGTCTGATGCTGAATCAGCTCAGGCCTGTGATTAATGGTCTTCCCACACTTCTCGCACACATGCAGCTTCTCCCCAGTATGAACTTGGTAATGAACTTTGAGGCGTGAGATCTGGTTGAAGGCCTACTGGCAGCAAGTTTAAGTTTGATCACCAAGAAGGGAAAGTCATATTTCAGTTAAACTAGATAAAGGACTGACTTGAAAGTATCTAACAACAAGAACAAGAACATGACAAATCAGAGGAGTTCTCCAAATAAAAGTGAGGCTCCCCAAGATAAGACGGAAAGGGTCAGCAGAGCGAACAAAGCAGGCCACGTGGAGCTGGTAAAGCACAGTGGACAGCCATGGACCGAAGAAGTAACATTTTATCATCAACATACACAGTAGTTTTCTATTTTCTAAGTCAGGAAGAAAAATACTTCAATTGTTCACTTACATAAGCCGACTTAAACTTCTCACTGCCAAACCTAATAGAGTAAGCTTGTTACTCTCTTGTTAGAAAGAACATATGTTCATAACTTTATTTTTAAGTAATCTAAATGCTAAACTGAAAAAGTTGTTATCATAAAATTATCAACATCTATTAAGAAAAATTTCTTTTTGCTTAGGCAAGCTAAAGTTCAAACTTAATTAAAGGTCTCTATTCTATATGAATATCTAGCTCAAGTTCAAATAAGAGTTTAAAAGTGCTTCCCCAGATGATCTTTTTTAAAAAAAATTTTTTTTTATTACTTTTTATGTGTGTACCATCAAATCGGATCTGACTGGTCCAGGAGGAGATTGTTCCTCCTTCCTCAGCAGAGCATCCCGTGGACCTGAACCGCATACCTCTGGGATTGCAGTGCAGCCTCTTGCCACTAGGCCACCAGAGCTCGCCCCCAGATGATCTTTTAAACTCTTCCTTTGCTTTTACAGTGTCTTAACATTGGTTGATTAGCGCCAAACCAGCAAACAGCCCTTTACTTTAGAAAGCAGCATTCCCAGCACTTCATAAACCCATTTCCAGCATTTTCCAAGTCGTCTTCCCCACTACCTTGCCCATCTCATGAGCAGGGCAAGAGAGTGATTTCGTGTATAGACAGCCACTCAAACTTTAGATGTAGTAATGGATGTCTGTTGACAAAGATCTAGGCCATGGTGTGCTTTCAAACCAGTTCAAAACCAACCAGTCACAGTATGTGGAAATAAGGTCCCATACTCGCTCACCAGCTGCCAAACACTGGATACTGACTGACCGGGAACCAGACAGGCTCTGCTCCGGAAGGACGGCAGCCGACTACGTTCAAAACCATGCAGTCAGCTGTCATCTCTGAGCTGGGCACCATGTCCATTTCCCACCTGCAGCCAGTCATCTATTAAGTCTAAATACTATACAGTGTCCACACTGCTGTCCTTGTTTCTGATGACCACAACTGACTTATTTCAAACTGGTTCAGAGTCCTGCAAAAATTAAGGCTAGCAACATAAATGTTAAGGATGATGGATATTTTAAAGAAAAAGTGAGGGATTCATTAAGTCAATGACAGCCAACAGAAATAAACACAATACATGTCACGAAAATGAGTACAAATTCACAGTTCTGACTCCTTCTACAGCTGCGGTTCTAACTAGAGAAGAGGTCCTTAACAATCAAATCCTTCATCATCTTCTTCAGGCGTCAATATTCTCCACTATAATAGACCAGGCAATCTCCATGTCTCTCCTCAGCCACAAAATTCTATTATTCTATGATATTATCATGATTTCCAATTCCCAAATGCAAGTCAAAACTTAAGTATAAAACTAATTTAGTCCTTTCTACGAAGATGGCACTGAAAGTGAAGAAGGAAGCCCCTGCCCCTCCCAAAACCGAAGCCAAAGCACAGTGTTAAAGGCCAAGAAGGCGTCCATAGCCAAAAAAAAAAACACAAAAAACATCTGCACGTCACCCACCTTTTGGCGGCCTAAGATGCTGAGACTCCCAAAGGCATCCCAGATACCCCAGAAGAGCACCCCCAGAAAAATCAAGCTTGAACACTATGCAGTCATCAAGTTTCCCCTGACCACTGAGTCAGCCATGAAGCAAATAGAAGATAACAACACACTTGTGTTCACTGTGGATGTCAAGGCCAACAAGCCAACTAAAGCAAACAAACTGTAAAGAAGCTCTGTGACATTGGTGTGGCCAAGGTCAACACCTTGATCAGGCCAGATGGAGCGAAGAAGGCCTATGTTCGACTTGCTCCTGACCATGATGCTTTGGATGTTGCCAATATTGGGATCATCTACACTGAGTCCCGCTCTGGCTAATTCTAAATAAAAAGTTTTCTCACAAACAAAATTTTAGTCAAGATAGTCTTCTGAGGTTCTGAAGACAGTGTAATGTACAAGTCATTAATTAGCTAAATTTTAAAAAAACCAAACACCACTAAGTAATTTTTATTTTTTTTTTGAGAGAACCCCATTCTTTATTATTAATTTTAATAAAAATTTACAGAGACTTTGAATTTCCATTCATTCGTTGTTGCACTTTTCTCCCTCCCTACCCCTGTCCCCTCAGTTAGTTCTTCTCTTTGAAAAGTAAAAGAAAAAAAATCTTTCATTGTTATACAATCCGTCCCCGCAAGTCTACTCCACTATGCAGCCTTAGTTCTGGACTCCTGTCATGACAATAATACCTAATCACACATCCCTTTTAAATCGTTCTCTCCCTCATCTGTTTCAGTGCAGTAGACATTCTTTATCCCATCTTTCTCAGTCTCCTCCTAACCCTGATGTCAGTCCTGTTTCACAACGGTGGTACTATGCAGTATTTGTCCTTTTTTTTTTTTTTTTCCTATAATTATATTTTATTAATTTTCATAAACATTTACAGAGATTTTGGGCTTCCACTCATTCATTGTTGCACTATTCTCTCTACCCACCTCCCAGTTTGTTCTTGTCCAAATGCCACATTGCTTGTCAAAGCCAGTTCTGATTAATCTTCTTTGTCAGTGTATCCTTTGCCATTCCCTATCACTCCTCCCTGAGAGAGACTTCACCCTGAGTCATAAGGAAAAGGGGACGGCGTATTCTCTTAGCTACTTCCTGCTGAAAAGGGACGCTGTGGGTTTCAGGGTGAAGATCTTCTCTCACTACTCTAAAGGGCCCCTTTGGCAGTAGGAAACACATAGACTATTATGGAGATTGATTTTGGAATTCAGATGCACTCTTATTGATTGTGCTTGGCTGTACATGTACATATCCTTGAAGATGTATCATGGGGGTGTTGCAACCTAGAAGACACAAATTTGACTAACAAGTTATAAGTTATAAGTACATGAGTCCACTCGATATTCCATACTCTAAACTACACCAAAATAAATAGGTAAGTACTTTCTAAATCTTTACAATCAAAAGAACTGTTTCCTTTTTTAAGATTTATTTCCTTTTAATGTACTTTTCAAGAGAAATCTTTATTATTTATATGCTTCAAGACTACAAAAAAATCTTTAAATAAAATTTTGTAAAACTAGAGACCGGATTTCATAGTTTATGGAAACTAACAAACTGATATAGTTACAATGAAATGAAAGTTTATTCACCAGACTCTAATAGCTGTAACTTTAGTGAAAGAACATTTAAATAATCACCTGCAGGCTTAATTTTTAACAATCTTCATAAGGTGGGGAAACAGACATTAATTAAATTGAAGAAACGGAGCATCCTTTCTTCATGGTTAAAAAGAAAAAGTGCATAAATCGTCAATTCTCAGAGCTGCTAAAACAGTAACTGTGTGAATTAAGATTTGTCTTGTATTCCTCTGCCGCATTCAGCCTTCTTCTTCATATATTTCTCCTTCAATCTTAAGTGTCTTGTGACAACTGAGCTAACAGTGTGTACTTATACAAACCTGATCAGAGCATCAGGATGTGAGAGCTTATAAGAAAAAAGAAGATACGTACTAACAACAACAGAAGAAAATATGCGTGTTATTCCCTCACCACCGTCACTGGTCTCCCTCGATGTCTCCTCAGCCCTTGAATAAACAACAGCCTTTTCTAAGGGAAGGTAAGTGGCTCACCACTTTTGGACCTTGAGACATTTAAAGGTCAACTTTAAGAAGGGGTGAGGAAAAATTTTTTTAGTATCCCCAGGAAAGCCAGGAACCAACAGCAATCACTGAGCACCTTGCTTCACTTTCTGCTGTAGAAAGAAAACATGTGGTCAAAATCACATGCTGTTGTGGTCGTTAGGTGCCAACAAGTCGACCATGACTCACAGTGACCCTGTGAACAGCAGAAGTGAAGCGTGCTCTGTCGGGCACCATCCTCACAATGTCAGACAAACTCGAGCCTACTGTTAGTTACAGTCACTGTGTCAATGCCTCTTCGTGGAAGTCCTCCTCTCTTCCAAGCCCACTCAGAAATAATTCAATGAAGTGGATACTGTTGTTGTTCAGTGCAGTCAAGTCGTAGGCGACTCACAGCAACCCTATGAACGTAGGGCATGAACACCTAAATAACTTTCTTCGTTTCTCCAGGTTCACAGGGTTTCTGGAGGCAAACTATTTCAGAAGTGGATGCCACTCCTGCTTCCAAGCTTGTTTTAACTGGGGAGCTCCACCAAACACTGTCCACCATGGGTGACCAATATCACATCTGGCACATCAGGGTCACAGTGTTTAGCATCACAGCAACCACGAGTTACCTCTGTACAGCAATGCACAGACCAGTGCTAGACCATCTGGAAGAATGTTTGACCAAAAACAATTAAAACCAAGTCTAAGGGCTGCAAGCCTGAGGGCCCTAAAAATTCTGGCATGCCCACATGCTGGCAGAGTGGTAGCCAGAAACCCCCAGTTCATCTGGCCAAGACCAACCTTCTGACCCCCACTTGGGATGAAAAGAAAGTCGTAAGAGCACCGAGCCGTCCATTCGTGTCCCTCCTTGAGATGCAAGTGGCCATCACAACTTCCAACATAAAACCCACTACACACTAGCCCTCAGCCTGCAGGCTCGGCCAAGCATTTCAACATTTAAAAATTCTAGCATGCCCACATGCTGGCGGACTGTTAGCCAAAGACCCCCAGTTCATCTGGCAAGTCCCATCTGCTGACACCCACTTGGGACAAAAAGAAAGCCACAGATGGCTATTAATTGGCAAAATGTTAATGGATCAAGTTGCCATCATTTTAATGGGCCAAGCAGCTATAAGTTGGCACCATTTCAATGAACCAAGGTCACAAAGATCCCTTACTGTCTTCCCACCCTCATCCCCCCAATCCATTTGAACACATACCTTTTACTTTCTATGACCCTGTAAAGGGAATTCCAAAGTTATCCATCACAAAGCGAAGCTCAGGTTTGTCTCAAGCACCTAGGATATCACCTTTGGGAGAACCTTTGTGGAATCATGGGGAGAGTAGAAACTTCTGATTTCAAATATATGCCTACTTCACTGTAATTTTTCACATCTGATATATACAATATGCAGATGCCAAAGGAATTACAGAGTGAACTGGAGACTAAAATTTTGGTCCAGAATTCATGTCCAATAAATATATGTCATCTAAAATGAAATTTATGAAAGAATTCTCCCCAAAGACGCAATTTATAACCACAACTAGATACGTTAAAGGTGCTTCCCAAAGCCAATCCAAGGATAATAAGTAACAGAAACATAATCCTACAACATAAAATATGAGGCATATTCTGTCAGAGTGGGAGAATGTTCCAGCATCTAGTAAAAAATACATTGGAAAGTAATTCATTGGTTCCTTCCCTGCCTAAAGAAGAAAATGATCAAGCCATTATGTACCACAAGTATGTTGCTGTTATGTGCTGTTCAGTCGCCTGAGACACATAGCGACCCTATGGATAGCAGCTCTGACGCCTGCCCTGTCCTGAGCCAGTCTCACTGATTCCAACACAACAAACCCCACTGCCCCACTATAGCTCTTAATAATGTTGTTATTGTTCTTGTTGTGTGCCATCAAGTCAGCCTCCAGCTGATTTTCAAAGACAGTAAATCACACAGGAGAAGAAAATTTACTCACAGTTTGATACCATCAACCTTTACTATGATTCAACTTCTTTACAAAAAGAAGAGTATGCTTTTACAAGTAAGTCCACGGTGCAGATGCCTGTGAAGCAATGTAATTCTTCCAGTATATTGGAGAGTCTAACAAATGAGGATCTTGATCCACACATTAATTTCCTGTGAGTTGAGTCGACTTCGCATAAATCAAGCCCTCAAAAGCTAAGCTCTTAAAATTGTAATACTTACTATAACTAACACCTCTTTGTTCTTCAGTCAGTCTAGAAGAACAAACACACACATCCTTATCTATGAAACAATAAATCCATCCATTGAAACCAACCCAGAACTAATACAGATGTTAGAATGAGCTGACAAGAACAGTAAACAATTGGCACTATCTTGTATGTTCAAAACACACAAGACGTAAAATTACTCAAATTTCTAGAGATGAAAACTAATGTGTGAGATGAAACAACAACAACAACAAAAACCACAACAAAACAGCAGTGGGTCTTGACCCAGTTCCAGATCCACAGTGGCCTACTGGTAAAGGAGTTGTTCGGTCAACTCAAACGCTGAAGGTTCAAATTCGGCAGCTGCTTCATAGGAAAAAGGTGGACAATCTCCTCCCATTAGATTTAGAGTTGTTCATACTCAAGGCAATGAGGGGAGTTTTCATACGAAATGAAAAGATAGCCAAGACCAATGATGGAATAAGATCACTAATATAAAAAGCTCAGGAAAGGTTCACACACAGATCCACTCTTTTTAAAAAAAAATTTCAGAATCACTCTTGGGGGATTAAAAAGGATGATGATGGAGGAGGAATGGAATAAAAATTAATGACCAGGTAAGCTGAATGAAGGGAAAGCCAAGATAAAATAAGTGCTTGATTAGACATTTAACAAATTAGTCAACTGCAATGAATGTCATAAAACAAAGTAACTATGACGAACTGAATGAAAACTAACATGACTTATAAACTTTCACTCAAAATTTAAAAAAAAAAAAGAAGAAGAAGAAAGACACCCCACGACTGGATGGAATTATTCGTGGATAAAGAATACTGGACATATATTAGAAATTCTACTTCCCAATTTCCAATGATCAGACATAGCTTTTACCAGAATCCTTGGCACACACATCACCTCCACCCACTGACGTGCTCGGTGTAATGATGTAGATCTGCTTACAGAGGTTGGAGCTGCAGAAGCCGAGGTGGGGGGCGCCTTACTGAACCAGAGAGGCGAGCACATTGGGACCAGGACGCAGGCATCACACTGCCCTCTGCTTCACTGAGCTTTAAGGTACTGCACTCTCCACTAATGCAAAATTTGTGACAACCCAGCACTGAGCGAGTTTTCAGCACCATTTTTCCAACAGCATGTGCTCACATTTTTTATCTGTGTCACACTTTGATAATTCTTAACCATATTCAAGCTTTTTTTCATAAAGCTACTGCTAGGAAAACAAAACAGATTCATCTCACAGAGGGTGAAACCAGGCTGCTCCTTGAAGGCAAGGACTTTGAAGCTATTTTGAAGCTACATCTGACATACTTTGGGCATGTTGCTAGGAAGGACTAGTCCTTAGAGAGAGAGGGACATCATGCTTGGGAGGGTGGAGTGACAGCACAGGAAAGGCAGATCCCGGATGAGACAGATTGACTCAGTGACTGGAGAAATGGAGGTTATGGTGTGTTGGAGACAATGAACTTGGCTCAAGATAGAGCAGGGTTCATATGAGTTGAAAATGGCTCGGTGACACATAATAACAACAACTGTATGTTCAGGAAACTATACCATAGTGTAAACCAATTTTTATACACACTAAGAAACCAAATCATGTGACTCACTGCATTGTAATATTCGCTTTACTGCAGAGGTCTGGTTATGAACCTGCAGTGGTCCCAAAGTATGAATTTACTGACTTGGGAACATTAGGCAACACAGAAGAAAAGAAGTTGTCAGAAATTTATTTAAACCTCTATTCATAAACATATGCTTAATCTTTTGCATAGTAACTGTACTGGCAAGAGGGCTCAAAGATCCCAGAAGGTATGGAAAGTGTGAATCCATAAAAGGAGAATCATGATTCATTCAAAATATTTATCTACAATTAACACCCTTGGTACTAGCAGTAAAGAGATCAGAAGATGTGTTTGTAGCAATGGGAAAATCTACTGTCAAGAATCTTTCCAAAGCTCTCAGGAGCAATGATGTTAGTTTAAAGACTAAGGGGCACCTAATTCAAACCATGGTCTTTTCAATTACTTGCTATGCATCTGAAAGTTGGACAATGAATAAAGATGACGGAAGAAGAATCGATGCCTGTGGGCTGTTGTCAAGGACCTCTCCAAAGTGCTCAACAGTAAGGGCGTCAATTTAAACACTAAGAGGAGCATGACCCAAACCATGTCTTTTTAATTACTTCCCATGCATGTCACACAGAAGAATAGATGTCTCTGAGTTCCAGTGTTGGGGACAAGTACACAAGTACTAGATATCCCGTGGACTGCAGAAAAACAAGTATGTCTTAGAGAAAAGTGCAACGAGAGAGGTCCTGGGAGGCAAGGATGGTGAAACTTCATCTCAAGAACTTTGGGCATGTTGTTAAGGAGGGGCTAGTTTTTGGAAAAGGATGTCCTGCTGCGAAAGGTGAAGTGTCAGCAAAAGAGAAGACGACTCGCAACACGATGGGCTGACAGAGTAGCCAGCAGTGGGCGGGAGCATATCTGACACTGTGAGGACGGCACAGGCTCAGACAAGGTCCAGATCTGATGTTCACAAGCTCATCATGAGGCCTAGTCCACCCTACAGCACCTAACAACAACACACAAACACAGAGGACACTTTTTTTCTTTTCAGTAGTTTATTTAAGAAATTCTAATACAAATTCGAACAAATTCTTCCCATTTCTCCCACCCTCACACCCATCAAATTGTACAACCCCATGATTAATCCCCCCTTCCCCCTGCACATCCACATCCCTCTGCTTCCAGCCTCTCCCACCCCTCCTGGGTCCTTATACTCATTCTACAGTAACGGTCTGATACAACATTTACCCTTATGAGACTGAGTCCGTTCACTCAGCATAATGCTCTCCAGTCCCTCCCAAGTTAGGTAATAATTTACAAAGTTATTGCTCCTGCGTGCTGCATAGTATTCCACTGTGTGAATGTACCATAATTTCTCAATCCTTTCATTTGTGGCTGGACATCTGGGCTGTTTCCATGTTCTTGCGATGGTGAATAATGCTGCTGTGAACGCTGGTGTACAAATCTGAGTTTGTGCCTCAGTTCTCATATTCTCAGGGTATATTCCAAGTAGTGGAATAACTGAGTCCTATGGAATGTCTATGTCCAGCTTTTTAAGGAAGCGCCAAACTACCTTCCAGAATGATTGCACTATTTTACAATCCCACCAACAACTTACAACAATGTTAACGGACACTTTTTAATATAACATTCTGATCGCATACCCGACTGACATTCACCAATGCAGCATATACTTAGATCCAACAAACTTTCAGCACAGTAAATGTTCTGCTTCATGTCTAAGTGTTCTGTTTGTTTTGGGAAAGCTGGCAGGTCCCTCGTCCACCTCTAAAGCATTAGCCTAACTAAGCCTCACTAACAATCCCCGTAACCTAACGCTGTGACCTGTCACAATTCAGGGCACACAAGTACTCCCACGTCAATTGTTTTTAGAGCCGTCCTTAAACCCAGACAGAATTTCAGGCAGCACCTTTGGACGGGACAAGTCGACTCAGGATGTGACTCATGAGGGACAGGTTTAGCCATAATTGGATGGAGTTCTCCCACATGTGTCACATGAAGGGGAAAAACAAACCCTCAAGCCCACAATTGTGCAATGCCTCAGCCTGGCTGTCCAATGAGGAACACATGGATGCAGACTAACACTGCCTCCTTAGGCAACCCCACCCAAAACTGCACAAGAGGAACAGCTGGCTGAGGAGCTGTGACCCCACTTCCATGGTACCCTAACCCTCAGGGTGTGCAGCAGGTTGTACACCCTAGGGTCTGTCACTGTAGATGGTTAGACAATTTCAGCGTTTGTCTCTGTGGCAGGTTATACACCCCCAGGGTCCGTCACTGTAGATGGTTATAAACCCCCAGGGTCTGTCACTGTAGATGGTTATACACCCCCAGGGTCCATCACTGTAGATGGTTATAAATCCCCAGGGTCTGTCACTGTAGATGGTTATACACCCTCAGGGCCCATCACTGTTATTGTTGTTGTTGTTATGTGCCATCAAGTTGCTTGCAACTCATAGAGACCCTATGTACAACAGCCCTAAACTCTGCTCTGTCCTGTGCCAATCGCACTGTCTCCAATACGCCCATCCAGATTACCCCAGTCACTGAATCAGTCCCCCTTATAGAAGGTCTTCTCCTCCTGCACCTGCCCTCCACCCTACCAAGCATGATGTCCCTCTCCAAGGACCCGACCCTCCTGGCAACATGTCCAAAGTATGTCAGATGAAGCCCCAGAATCCTTGCCTCCAAGGAGTAGCCTGGTTTAATCCTCTCCAAGATGAATCTGTTTGTTTTCCTGGCAGTCCATGGTACATTCAGTACCCTTCTCCAGCACCACAGTTCAAAAGCATCCACTCTCCTTCTGTCCTCGCTAGTCATTGTCCAACTCTCTGATGCATAACAAGCGATTGCAAATACCATGGCCTGTATCAGGCGCACCTTAGTCTCCAGAGAGACACTGTTGCTCCTGAGTACGTTAGAGAGGTCCCTAACAGCAGACTTTCCCATTGCAATATGTCTTTTAATTTCCTGCTGCTGGTGCCAAGACTGTTGACTGTGGAGCCAAGCAGACTAAAGCTGTGAACAATCTCAATCTCTTCACCATTCATCCTGATGCTGCCAATTGGCCCAGTGGTGAGAATCTTTGTTTTCTTGTTGTTGAGCTTCAATCCATATAGAAGGCTGCAGTCCTTGACCCTCTGCAGCAAGTGCTTCAGGTCCTCCTCAGTTTCAGCGAGCAGGGTTGTGTCATCTGCCTAACGCTGATTACTGTAGATAGTCATATACCCTCAGGGTCTGTCCCTGTAGATGGTCATACACTCTCAGGGTCTGTCTCTGAGACAGACGACACCAGAGAAGTGAGAACACTCTTCAACCACTTGCTCTGAGATTTAAGGAAAAGCAGAGATGGGTGGAGAGGAACACAGAGCTCATCACCTTTCCCTTTTCCTCAACACCTTCTCCCAAAGGATCGGATGGTTTAGTTTCACAAATGTGAAATCCTGGGATCTTCCACAATTCCCCTTTTTCTGTAACTTTTGGAGCTTTGGTATGAAGACTCTCCAAGCTCCCTGTAAATTCCTCACAGCCCTATCCCAGCTCAGCCACATTTTCAGCCTCCAACCCATCTTTACAGGGAGCCAGGTATCTTTTCTAGAAGCCACTCTCATCTACACACTCCTCTGCGAAACCCCTCACCCGTTCGTTCCTCAGGACCTACAAGACGAAATCGGACTTGCCAGTTCTCCTCAGCCACATGAGATTTCCCTACTCCCATTTCACATACACCTGCTTCTACACTTCCATGCCTTTTCCACGGCCCTGCATAAAGGTCTCTTCTTTCCCACCTATCAAATCCATCCTTCAAGTTGAGGCTCAAATGCCTCCTTTTCTGGGGGGGGGGTCTTGGGTTGGTTCATGGCACCCCTGAGGCAGGTGTGTATGGATGTGCGGTAATGTCCCACGGGAGGGAAGAATGCCCATTGTTCTCCACGGAGCAGCTGGTGGATTCAAATCACTGACCTTTTCTTTGGAAGCACAATACAGAGCACACGCCACGAGACTGCCTTTCGGCTGTTACTCCTGGGTGCCATCAAGGTCAGTACGACTCTTAGGGACCCTACAGACAGCCAACCTGAGCCCTGCCGGCCCCTGGGACTCTCATAATTCCAAATCACCATTTCCTCCAAAATGGATAACCCCTGACTTGCTTACTGGATTAAGTCTTCTAGGAAGCAAATGGTTTTTAAAAAAAAATAGGATGACTGATTTTAATTAATAAAATGAGAATAGGGCTTAACTCTTGCAAAGGTTGTTGTTTGTTGTTGTTATGTGCCGTCAAGTTGCCTGAGACTCATAGCGACCCTATGTACAACAACCTTGCAAAGGTTACCTATTTTAAAGTAGAAACAAATTATCCAAAGTCCATTTCTAATACGAGGGGAAGAAAGTCTATTGTTATATATAAATCCTCCCCCACCCTCCAGCCCTAGAGATGCTGTAAAACTTCCTCCCACGGAGGAGCCAGCGGATTTGAACCATGTGCCTGTGGGAATGAAGCACATCTTCTTACCACTAGGCCACCTGAAGCCCCTCTATAGAGCTTGGAGTCATGAATTGCAGACTGAGGCAGAGCCGAGTCAAGACCTGGCCTAACGCACTATCCAAAGGCCTGTGAATCGGAGTTCAACTTGGTAAAATTCAACATGGGTGTCAACACTGCAGTCTATTAGGAAAAATAAATAAAATGAAGCAGGACCCGGGGGTGCAAGGCAATCACCCAGAAATTCAAAGCTCCTGCAGTCTTTGAAGGGGTCCCTGAGCTGCTCAAAGGGTAAGAAGTCTGGTTGCTAATCTGTGCGGCTGGAAGTCTGACTCAACCCAGAGGTACGTGGGAAGCGTGGTCCAGCTTCTTAAGGTCACAACCCTGAAATTCTCACACATGTGGGGTCGTCATGAGTCAGAATCAAATTATCAACAACTGGGTTTTGGTTTTACTTGGTGGGAAGCTTCTGGAGTCACCCCAGTCGCGGGCCATCTCCTCAGGCTTCCATGTGAGGGAGCTGAGCTGGGAGCAGGCGCATGTCAAGTCAGCTTCCTCCTCTGGAAAGGGGAATGGCAGTGCCCAAGGCAGCCGCAAGGTTTCAACCCTGGGCTCAAGGGCAGTAAGAACTGGGAGGATGGGCACACAGCCCAGCCTGGATTCATGCTGTCGTACACAGGGGTCACGACGGGTGGGCCTAATGACGACAAGAAGACTGCCTGTGTGCCTGACACAGGGTAAAGGCGGCCACCCAGCAGCAACTGTCCCAAAGTGTCCACCACATCTAGGGCTCATTCTACTGCGCTTCTCAGTACTGTTACTCCTCAGAACGTCTGCTGCTCCGCAGCTCTTCATGTGTTACAGCTTAGTCCCGTCACTTACAAACTGCCGAATAACGCGCCTTTGTCGGCATTCCCGTCTACAACACCTCTACACTGGCCGTAAAGAAATCACAAAGACATCAAACCACAAGGGCATACAGAAAAAGCAAGACGGCAGCAACCCAGCACTCATTCCCATAAACCTGTGCAGGCTGGGAAGCGGTCAGGAGGGGTCAGGTCACTACCCAACCCTCAGAATCCCAGGGGATCAGCCCTGGAGCCACCAGGGGCCACCTGGGCTGGCCTGATGCTCAGGTCTCATAAGGAGAATCCACTCAAAGATCATATTCAGAGCCGCTGGATTCCAGGGTCATTGGGAACCTCATATTTTTACTGAAGAAACTGAAATCAAAAGGGCCTGCTCAGCGGCAGCCGGAAGCCCCAGTGGGTAGCCTGAATGGTGGCCCTCTCCACCCTTCTCCTAACCAGGTAACTCATCGCCGTGTCAACCAGTACACCAGAGTCAGGCGCCTGGGGCTCCTTCCCAGAAGACTGACTGACTAGCCCCAAAGAGGGTGTAACGGCCCGCAGATGTGGGGTACTGTGTGTACTGTCGCATCAGAACCGACCCACAGCTGGCCTTCCAGTGGGTTTTCAGAGGGAGCCAATCACACGGGAGGAGACTGCCCCTCTCTCCTGCGAAGCAGCTGATGGGACTCGAGCATTGCTAAGGGTTGGTGTCCTAATAAAAGCCCACTCAGGCATTCTAAAAGAAGTCAGGGTACACATACACTTTCTCCAATAATCAACTGTCCACCACCTTAATCTTAAAAGTAGGGGCCGCCGGTGACCTGGTGATAAGGTGTTGCGCTGCCAACCTGAAGGTAGGCGGTTTGAGTCCACCAACTGTTCCATGGGGGAGAGAGGGGCGATACCCTCCTGTGCAATATTTACAGCCTCAGGAAAATCTGTGGGAGGGTCAGCCATGAGTCGGTTCCAACTCAACAGCCCATAACAACAACGACCTTAAATACAGGCAGCCAGGGTTATGAGATATTTGTGATCAAAAACAGAAGAGAATATAAAATTTCTTGAAATGAGCAAGCAGGCTGGAAGAAGTTGGAGGAGCAATTTTAAAACAGAAACATTAGAAAACAACACATCTGAGAGACAAGTGAAGTCACCACATAAAATAACATGAGGCGGGAGAACCAAGAGAGGTTCTAAAATTTAAGTGCATCACAATTAATTTTTTTTTTAAATGAGGCTGGAGAAAAAAAAAATTGAAAACTTTCCCCTCTCCTCTCAAAACACAACCAAATGAAAGACAATATAAATCAAAAGAGTAACCCCAGGAGATTCAGTAACCAAACCAGTAGAAATTCCAGAAAGGAAGGCTAGGGGGGGAAAAAAATGACAGGAAGGAAATTATTTAAAAATTTGTCTGGAAATGAAAAGAAATGGGTTCCTTAATTGAATGAGTCTATTAATCCAGGGGGAAAAAGAAAACAGAGAGACTTAAAAAAAGAAAGAAAAGAAGGGAGAAGAGGGAAGGGAAGGGGAGGGAAGGGAAGGGAAGGGAAGGGAAAGAAAAAGGAAAAAAAAATTCAGAATATCAAACAAAAGGAAAAGATTGCCATCTTTTACTGCTGTCAAGTGGTCCAGGGCTCCAGGCCGCCCTCACCACAACAGGGTTATTATCACCAACTGATTTTGGTTGGGGTTTTTTTTTGGTGGCTTAAGTTTGAGCCACCAACTCAAAGGCGCACAATGTGGATCTGGATCCGTAACAGATCCGCAGGAGAAGGACAGGCACTCCGAAAATTCATGCCTCTGAAAACCCACTGGAGGGTGAACGAGGATCCAACAACAACAGAAGACCACGATTCTTCCCCCTAGTATGTCCTAGTCTGGAAGGCTGCTCAGGATTACGGAAGCTCAAACCTCGTCCTAGCCCACACCATCCTCTGGCTCTCTGACACCCTCCAGCCAGTGGCAGAGGCTGATGCATGCCACGGAGATTTTCAGAGGTAGTAAATCACACGGCCCAGCTTTCTCCCCCGGAGCAGATGGCGGATTCAAACCATGTACCTTCTAGTTGGCAGTGCAATCCCTTACCCCTCAGCCAGCCACCAGTGCTCCCTACTAACCGGTGGTGTCGTTGTGTACATCAGAAGCGAATGACAGCTGGTTTTCAGAGGCAGTAAATTGCACGGGAGATTGCCTGACAGACGAGCGGCAGTTAAATTCAGGTGCTCTGACTGGGAATTGAACCCAGAGCTGTCACAAGAGAGACTAATAGTTCTCCTACTGAATCACCACTGCTCCCTAGAGGGCTCTAAACGGAAGGAAAATGAAACAAAACTCACACGCCACACGGTAAACAATCAGAACAGTTTCAGATGATGCATCAGAAATTCTTACAGCCAGAATACAGTGCAAAACAAGTCATAAAAAAAAAAAATTACCAAAAAAATCCTTTTAAACTTAATATTCTAATCCAGCCACATCATCTCTAATGTGAAAGCAAAGCTTCAATCTCTCTGCCATTCACTTCTTCTTAGGAAGCTAGTAGTATGTATTTGAACAAAATGATGAAGCTTGCAAAAACATTCCAAGCCGGAAAACTGACTCCCAGAAACAGCAGAAAAAGGACAAAAAGCCTCAGAAAATCAACCCCGCTGTCCAGGCCAGCTTAGTGATAAGGAGGTTGTGCTGTCAATACAAATTCACCAGTTGTTCCACAGGAGAAAAAATGAACAATCTCTTCTGAACACCCTCGGGAGGGTCAGCTCCGAGTCGGTTCCAACTCAACAGCACAGCACCTTAACAACAACGTCCTGATAAGAGAAAAAATGTGGAGGGCTCCATAGTGGGGGAGTTTCCAATAGGAAACGAAAGGGAACCAACACGTGATGTTTAACCATCTACAAAACAAATGTGGAGAAGTTAGCATACCTGTTGGACTTCTTACAGGAAGAAAGCCTTAACTGCACAGAAAACTAATGGGGGGGAAATGTAAAGGCAATTATTTACTGTGGAGAAAACAGACAATGTATAGGAAAGAAAACAATCACAGGTTATTACTTAACTCAAGGGTAAACAAAAAGTATGTCCACAATAATACTAACAGTGACCGCCAGTTTTACCAAAAGTTGACTTATAACTGTCATTAATGGAATCTGGTGGGAGAGGAGGGGAAGGTACTTGCCAGGAATTATATTACCAGGAAGTCAAAGCATTTAGAAATATGAAAATAAAAAGGAGAAAAAGGCAGGAATTGCTGTAACAGCATCTGCCTCTGGAAGTAGAATTTGGCAGTGTAAAATAAAAAAAATTAAATGCAGGACACCACTTGGCTTTTATTTTAAGCCTTAAAATCTTATTTAATATTTTACATTTAAGTATTAGTTTTATGAAAACAGCAACTTGTTTTCAGATCATGGGCCATCAGTTCATCCTCGAAAACTGTCACAGTTCATTTCATTTCTAAGTTTCTAACTTGGAAATTCAAATGCTTTTAACCTCAGTGATATTATAAAATGATGGTTAGTTTCCCAAAGCAGCTTTCAGGAGGTATTTCACCCATAATGACACAGAAATAAGGTATAAACATGTTATTTCACGTATTCTTGAACACTTTCATAGTTTCTGAGGGAAACCAAATTCTGAGAACTCAACCCATCCAGGTGCCCATATTGACCCAGAGGCAGACAAGGAATAAAAGGAAGGGATGAGACGAGATGGGAAGGAATGGAGGAGGAGGACGGACAGTCAAGGGACGTACTGTTCACATGTCAACTCCATTTGCGCAGAGAAAACACTGTCACACGTCCCTCGTGCTTTATAGGGGGAGGTAATTCTCTCTCCTCTCCCTCCAACAGGCAATTCCTGGGTATAAACAGGATGCTTAGGAATCACACGCAGCTTCTGCTGGGAAGACTGCTAAGAAAATCAGTTCCCTGTCTACCTTTGATTAAGGCAACAAATGCTATCTTTTCAAGCACCCGTTATGAGTAGACTCATACACATTCCTTATGTTCCGAATACTAAGTCAATTTCTTTCCCACCGTGTCATAATCAAACTTCCATACAGATAACATTGTTAGTTCATTCAATAAACTCTTGATTGCCATCTATGCCAGCATTCCTTTTGGTTTCTGAAATCACTATGAACTCACAGCCGACCCTCTGGTGGGTTTTCAGGGGCTGTAAACTGTACAGGAGGAGAATGATCAGCTTTCTTCTACACAACAGCTGGTGGATTCGAACTGTGTGCCTCTGGGTTGGCAGTCTAGCTACTACAGGTCCCTACCTTGAACCAGTTACTTATTAAAATCTCACTTTTTCCATCTGGAAAAGGGGATGATGAAACCTACCTCACTGGATCACAGAAACACTGGAGGAAATAACACATGCAGGGCAGGGTCTACTGTTGTACAGGGTCAAAGGGGGGAGGAGTTAGAGCATCTTTCTCCCGCAGAGCAGCTGGTGGAGTCGAACAGAGTTCCTCTGGTGCACAGCACAACTCCTTAACAATAGGCTACCAGCGCTTCCTATATAGGGTCACTGTGATGTTACCCACTGTCAAGTCAGAACTGACTCACAGGTGACCCTTAACCAGGTTTTCAGAGGCAGTAAATCATAGGAGAAGAGACTGCCAGCCCTCCCGTGGAGAAGCTGGTGGTGGATTCAAACCACGTTCCTTCAACTGCCAGCACAACTCCCTACCTCCAGGTCACCTGTGCTCCCAAGAGTCATTAGGAGTCAAAACTAATACTAATTACTATTACAGCTTATACCACCACACTGCAGGTGGTCAGTGTTAACCCCTGCATGCCCCTAAAGGAGCCCTAGTGCTGCAGTGGTTAAGTGCTGAGCTGCCAACAAAACACTGGTGCACAGGTCCCATCAGGTGCTTGGCTGCAGGTGACAGAGCAGTCCCCTTCTGTGAAAACTCACAGCCCTGGAGACAAGATGGCTTTCAATCGCAGACACCAATAGGTTCGGTTTTAGGGGTATGAGCCCCTTGCCCTCTGGCTGAAGAGGGAGGAGATACATCTAAACAAAGTCACAAAGTCTATAACCCACTGGACCAAAAGATCTTTACAAAACTATGCACCATATATATTTAAAAATTATGTTACAAGGAGATTTATACACATCCCTTACATAGCTAGTACTAACTGGTAGTTTTCATTCAGCAGAGAACAGGGAAGCTCTGTCTCACATATTTTGGCCATGGTGTTAGGAGAGGCTATGTTCCTCAGAAAGGGACATCAAGCTTAGAAAGTGGAGGGTCAGAGAAAAGAGAGGAAGCTGCTCAGGGAGATGGACAGAGTAAACAGCTGCAATGGGCTCAAATGTGTCAGAGATGGTGTGGGCGGCACAGCACAGGACAGGGTCCAGATCTGTGGGTCACAGGGTCGCTATGAAGCGTACTCAACCCCACAGCACCTAACAACAACAACAACAGAAATGAGGACTGTAAACTCCATCATGTTACAAAAAGACCGTCTCCTCTGGTTAATGACTACAAAAAGCCACTTATGTGCTAATGTCCAAACAGTCTGCAAAAGGCAACTCCATTACAATATCTGGTCAATTTCAACAGGCCTCCAGAAATCCCTCTCCATAATTTCTGAACAGACAGAAGAGCTCCGTCTGCCAACACTCTGAGGCACCACCACCTGAGAGGGAAAGGCAGGGCAGTATGCTGGCTTCGTGGCAAGAAGCTGCTCTGCAATCCCAAAGGCAAGAGGTTCAAGGCCACCAGCTGCTCCTCAGGACAAGGATGGACAATCTCCTCCCAGGTGATTAACTGCCTCTGAGAACCCACCAGAGGGTCAGCTCTGGGTCAGTTCTGACTCTATGGTACACAACAACAACAACAATAAAGAGTAAAGAAAGAGACTGCGTAGATATCTGCAACTACTAAAAGCCTCCCTCTGGGGAGCATTTCTGTCAGATTTCCCTCAAGGGGGTTATTTCTGGAATCCACAAAGTCCCTATATAAGGGCACCGCTACTTTATTAAGTCTATTCTGCAAGTGTCAAAACTAATTAAGAAGAACAGAAACACCACCAAGTGACCCAAAGCCAATTCTTCCTGTCCCTGCCTGCCAGGTATTCCAATCAGGTGACTGGCCCAGAAATACAAGCTTAGCCCAACCATCTCTTACCTAGGAGAAGCACCAAAAATGTAACTGAAAAAAGTTCAAGCTGGGTTATCAAGTAATTAATTTGCTATTTGAAAACATGCTTGTCTGTTCCAGCATTTGGTGGCTGCCATGAACAGTGTATTGTTGTTGTTGTTGTGTACCATCCATTACGCTGGAACCAACCCACAGGGGACCTTCCAGCATAACTTCAGAGGCTGTAAACTGCATAGGAGGAGACTGCCCATCTTTCTCCTGTGGAGCAGCTGGTGGATTCAAACAGCTTACCTTTGGAGTTGGAACACAGTTCCTTACCACTAAGCCACCATAAGGTCCTTATAATTTGGCTTTCTATTTTTTTTTAAGGCATGACAAAAACGTATGAGTACCATGGCGTGGCTTCTGCTAGGCTTCCCAAGCACAAGGATTTGTTCCATTTCTTCTAAAGCATTTTAATAGATCTAAAACCCAGGCTCTGAGGAGCGACACTCACAGAAGGGTCAAAGAAACTTCGAAAAACAAGGGGGAAAGTTGCAAAGATGCAGACTTGGAGGACACAGGGGAGGGCTGAGAAGGGTGCGCAGATGATGCTGGGGGTGGATCTGGGGATCCCTGGAAGGGTGGACAATGAGGGGGAAAAGAAGAGGGTGAAGGCCATCTCACACACACACCTGGCCTGGGCAACTAAGCATGTAGACCTGCGGGGAGGCCTGAAGCAGCCCGGCCTCGACCCATGCACCCACCCACCAGCGGGCCCCAAGCACCCACCAGCCGGCCCTACTCACCAATCAGCCCCACTCATCCATCAGCCAGCTCCACGCACCAATCACCCAGTCCCACGCACCCATCAGCCGGCCCCACGCACCCATCAGCCGGCCCCACGCACCCACGCACCCATCAGCCGGCCCCACGCACCCACGCACCCATCACCCGGCCCCACGCACCCATCACCCGGCCCCATGCACCGATCAGCCGGCCCCACGCACCCA
>NW_006399777.1:17084108-17089258 GCF_000299155.1 Elephantulus edwardii | reverse complement strand
GGAGGCCGCGGGGGCGCGCACGCATGCACGCACGTACGCACGCACGCGCCGCTCCCCGGGCAGGGCCGGGGCTGGGTGGCCTGGCCTGAACGGTGCTGGGCTGTTTAAAGTTCCTCTGTGCGCAATGGGACTGGTCACCTCCTCTCCAAGTGCCCGTGCCCACCCTGCGCCGTCACCGCGGCTTATGTTTGCTTGTGTGTGGTCCCTGTCCCCCTCCCCGCGGCAGGGGAGTCCAGGCTGGCAGTCTGCGTGGGCGCCCCAGCTCCATGGACATGCCTGCATATCACCACCCGGCTTGCGGGAAACTTGCCTGGTCCATCAGAAAATGAAGACCAATAGAAATCTCCCTTTATCCCACCGGTCGGAGATCAAGCTTTAACATTGCTATGCCTTTTCTCAGGGAGAGATCCTATAGATATGTTCCAAAAAAGCAAACTTAGGTTGTCAATAAAACCTCAATCTCATAGCTGTCACCCCACAATGGGAGGGAATTGCTCATCTTTCTTCCATGGAGCCACTGGTGGATTTGAACCTACAGACGCGGCTACCAGGGTTCCCTTCTTTTCACATTACACATGGTTATCTTTGTTGTTTGTTTTACCATTCAGCGGCACTATCATAAACTTGCATTATGATCTGGCTAACCTGTGCTCCATGCCTGGTTTCTGCAGACTTTTGATCATCTGAAATCTTGTGCACTTTTCTGTATGCATGTTGATGTCCATATCTGATTGCGTTTTTCTCTGTGTATTAGTGTTTACCTGCTCCTCTGTGTGTGTGTTTGCACGCATGTGTTGTGTGTATTCTTGAAAACACAGAGAAAAGTGGCTAGATATTTTACCGTTGGTTCCAGGGAGTCCTCGTCTCCAAAAGAGAGTAATAATCATAGATACACTTTATATTTTCAAAAGGTGAACAGCGAGGCGGTACACTCACAGAACTCCGGGCCTCGTGTTGGATTTACACGAGATGTTGGTCAAAATGGCTCCAGAGGCTCCCCTGAGACTTCTGTGAGGGCAGACCCCCCCCTCCTGATCGTAGGCCTTATTCTTAGGGGCACAGCTGCAACTGGGCAAGACCCCACTTCAGCAAGCAGTTGCTCCAAGCGGTGAGGCTATTTTTATCATCTAGGATAGTAGGGGAGAGAGGCCCACAGAGGTAAGTCCTGAAACTTCATTTCTCCTTCTCCAATTGGAGAAAGAGAGAGATGCTATTTAAAGATATGTGACGCTGGTTTATCAAGCTTCCGCAGAGGGACCTGTCCATATCCCACAGGAAGAGGATGTGAGCTGAGAATTATTCCACGAGAAGATTGTAAAAGGTCCGCAAAAATATTTGTGTTTGGGTTCACTGTTGCCTCTTAAGCCAGCGTTCTGTTGGGAAATATTTTTGAAGGGGAATAAACTGTGTGAACAGGGCTGTCTCAACTTAGACAGGAGGCATTTTTAAATGGTTCCTCACACAAAGCAACTCCTGTCTTCTACTACTGTTGTTAGGTGCCTTTAGTCAAAACTGACTCATAGCTCATAGCTGACTGTTCAGGGGTGGGTTTTCACAGACTGTCTGGTGGCCTACTGGCACGAAGCTTCGCTGCAATCCTAACTAAAAACACGCTGTTGGAAGCCACCATCTGCTCCATAGAAGGTTGGTCAATTTCCTCCGGGGCAATTACCTGCTGGTGAAAACCCGCTGGAAGGTCAGCTATGGTCGGTTCTGACTCTATGGTACACACAACAACAAATCCTCATAGGGAGAAGACTGCCCATCTTTCACTCTCTAGTGGATTCAAACTCCCTGACTTTGAATTAGCAGCACAACTCTCTACCACCAGGCCACAAAAGCTCCCTATCTTCTAGCCCCTAAGGCTTCTTTACTACTTCTCTGTTTCTCCACTTCCCGTCTCCCATCTATGCAGTGGGAACTGACTCTAAGCTGACCCTCTGTTGCATTTCTAAGGCTGTAAATCTACTGAGAGACTGTCCACCTTTGCCCTTCCCAGATGAGCAGATCTATCTGTTGAACTGGGAGAGACATGATCTTTGGATTAGCAGCGCAACTCACTCTCTTTACCACTTTCAGATCTTCTTTTGTCAACTACAAAGCTTTCTGTTATATAAACGTACAGTGCTATTTGTTGTTGTGTACCATGCAGTCAGAACCGACCCACAGCTCACCTTCCAGCAGGTTTGCAGAGACAGTAAATCACATGGAAGGAGATGGTCCTTCCTTCCCCAGCATAGCTCCTGGCAGATTCGAACAGCATGCCTTCTGGATTGCAGCACAGCTTCTCAGCACTAGGCCACCAGTAAACAGACCCTAGACCTGTCACTT
This sequence comes from Elephantulus edwardii, assembly GCF_000299155.1. NCBI lineage: Eukaryota > Metazoa > Chordata > Mammalia > Macroscelidea > Macroscelididae > Elephantulus > Elephantulus edwardii. The sequence goes on along the minus strand of NW_006399777.1, from coordinate 17,086,927 downwards.
AGGCTGGAGTCCTGGAATTGATTACGTGGCATGGACATAAGAAGTTAAGTTCTCTGAGCCACAGCTTTCCCTTTCCTAAGAAGGAGGTGATGGTGCCGCTCGCAGGGCTTTTTACAGGAAAAGACAGGTGACCAAATGGATTGACACAGTGACTGTAACAAGGAGTATATCAGAGACGATGAAGACGGCACAGGATAGGACAAAGCTCATATCCACTGTTCATAAGATCAGAATGACTCTTAGCCGATTCAGTGGCACTTACTTAACGACAACAAAGCAGGAACAATGAAAGCAGAAAACCTAGCAAGATATTAGGTGGGTGTCACACTAATTGTTGTCATTATGATCAATCTCCTCTCTGTAATGACCACTTCCTACAAAAGTTCATCTCCTCTCCCAGCACCAACTCGCTCCGCACACAGTTCAAACCAGGGATCCTCCAGGACTCCATTCAACAGCACCAGGCCTGGCCCAGGGCCAGAGCTCAATAAACATTCCTTTGTCTCACTGAACAAATGTTTACAGTATGCCTACTGCATGCCCTGGGGTCTTAGGGGTGAGCAAGGGACTTCCTTGAGGATTTACAATAATACACAAATCTTCAATGCATATTTTTCATAAGACTTATTATGGAGGAAAAGTCAGAGGTTCTGACAGCATGGTTCCAGAACCAGCAAAGTCGTATCACCTTGGAACTTGTAGAAATGAACATTTCAGGGGAACTCTCCCCCAAGACTTACAGAGACAGCAATCAGTTTTTTTATAGACCCTGCAGGTGCCAACAGTCAAGAAATCAAAAGGCATTCTACATTGAGATAATGTGCTGTCAAGGACCAAGGTGCTCAGGAGCAATGATATCTGATTAATGACTGAGGTGTGCCTGATTCAAGCCAAAGTCTTTTCAATTACTGCCTATGCATATGGGGGATGAAAGACACCCAAGCATTGAGGACTCTCCTTCATAGGGTCACTATGAGTCCCCTGCGACTCAACGGCACTTAACAACAATAACATCAACAGAGAGAGAGAGATCAGCTGGCCCATTGGACAGAAAGCGATGCTACCAAGCCAAAGGTGGGTGACTTTTAATCCGTGGCCCTCGGGCCTGTCTTTCATTGTTTTTGTTCAGACATTCCTCTAGGTCGTATAGCCCTGGTGTACAAGTTGCCGTACACTACAGTGATAACTCGTGGTTGCTGTGAGGCTGAACACTTTTGACACTAATGTGTCAAATGTTTTAGTGGTTGGCTACCCAATGCGGACAGAGAGTGGGGTGGAGCTCCCCAATTAAAACAAGCTTGGAAGGAGGAGTGGCATCCACTTCCATAATAGCTTGCCTCCGGAAGCCCTATGAACCTGGAGAGATGATGAAAGGCACCCAAGCATCGAGGACTCGCCTTCATAGGATTGCTGGGTTGCCTGTGACTCGATGGCACTTAACAACAACAACATTCATATGGGAGTTGGACACTGACTAAGGATGACAAAAGTATAAGGGATGCCTTTGAGTTCTGGTGCTGGAGAAAAGTACTGGATATCCCCGGGATTGCCCAAAAACCAAATATGTCTTGGAGAAGATGAAACCAAGTTGCTCCTTAGAGGCAAGGATGGTGAAACTTCATCTCACATACTTTGGGCACGTTGTCAGGAGGGGCTAGTCCTTGGAAAAGGACATCATGCTTGGAGAGGTGACCACGTCAGCAAAAGAGAGGAAGATTGTCAACAAGATGGATTGACACAGTGCCTTTAACACCAGGCTTGAGTGTATCAGGCATGAGGAGGATGGCACAGGAAAGGACAGGGATCAGATCTATTGTTCATAGGGTCACTCGCTATGTGTCAAGTCGACTCGATGACACCTAATAACAACAGCAGCAAGTAGAGACGGTAAGATGATTTGCACTCAACTGCTGGCCTAAAGGTTAGCAAATGAGACCCACAGAGCAGTCCCACAGAAGGCCTGCTTCCATCAAAGGTCAAAAGCGGAACCAGGAAAGTCAGAGGGAGCAATCCTACTCTTATACACAACGGCGTAATCGACAAAAAGATTTTGTTTAGAAAGTGCCCTCTTCTCTGTTTTCTGGAAGCAGCTGTCTGCCTCATTGACCTCTCTACTTTTACCCTTTCACCTCTGGTTTGCTCTCAACACCGCAGCTAGCTCCACCCTGTTTAACTTTAGTCACTTCTTGCATGCCAGGCTCTGAGACTTGTTATTCATCAGTTCAAGAATGAGGGCTAAGTCTTCATGAGAAGACACGGCACAAAACAGCTATGACATATCATCTCACCCCAGTAAGAAGAGCAAAATTTAACAGAACAGCAAACAACAAATGCTGGCGAGGTTGTGATGAAACTGGAACCCTTATTCACTGTTGGTGGGAGTGTAAAATGGTGCAGCCACTATGGAAGGCTATATGGTGCTTTCTCAAAAAGTTGCAAATAGAAATACCATTTGACCTAGCAATTCCACTACTGGGAATATACCCTAAAGAAACCAGAACCACCACCCAAGTAGATATATGCACACCCATGTTTATTGCGGCTTTGTTCACAATAGAAAGAGCTGGAAACAACCCAAGTGCCCATCAACAAATGAATGGATAGAGAAGCTGTGGTATATTCACACAATGGAATACTATGCAGCACTGAAAAGCAAGGAACTCATGAAGTAGTTCACAAAATGGGTGACTCTGGAGGACGTTATGCTGGGTGAAATACCTCAGTCACAGAAGGACAAATACTGCATAGGGCCTCTGTTGTAAAACGGGACTGACATCAGGGTTGGGGGGTAGCCTAAGAAAAGAGGGGATAAATAATGT
>NW_006399777.1:17079428-17083721 GCF_000299155.1 Elephantulus edwardii | reverse complement strand
CTATCTTCTCCCTCCCCCTCACCCCCTATCTGCTTCTCCACTCCTTCTGTTCTCTCCGATTTTCTAACTATTCTTCCAGCAAACTAGACACAGTTGTTGTTACGTGCCATCAACTTGACTCCAACTCATAGCAACCGTAGGAAGAACCCTTGTTCTCTCAGAGGTATGGCTTGCATTCTACCACTCACAACACTGATCTTCAGGATAGATCTTCAAGTGGTCTTTTCAGCTACGACTGAAACATCATTCTTCATCAGTTTTTCATTCCTGGTATGATCTTGTTGTTGTATTGTCGTATGTGCCATCGAGTTGCCTGCGACTCAGAGCCACCGTATGTACAATAGCTCTGAACCCTGACTTACCGTGAACCAGGCTCACTCACTCCAAAACACATACTCCTCATTGCCTCAGTTACTGAGTCAATGCGTCTCATCCAGGATCTTTCTCTCCTGTGTCGTCCCTCCACCCTTCCAAGCATGATGTTCTTCTCCAAGAACTGGCCCCTCCTGGCCATGTGCATTAAAAATATGTGAAATGGAGCTTCAAAATCCTTGCCTCCAGGGAGCCATCTGGCTTCACATCTCCAGGACAGACCTGTTTGTCTTCTTGGCAGTCTATGGTCTGTTCAATATTCTTCTCCAGCACAACTCAAAGGCCTCGATTCTTCTTCTGTCATCCTTAGTCATTGTCCAGTTATCCAATGCATAGCAAATAATTGAGAAGACCGTAGCCTGGAATCAGGCAGACCTTAGACAGACTACCACTTCCCACTTGCTAGCTCTCGTGACATAGTGGTAAGGAGTTGCACTGCCAATGCAAAGGTTTGCAGTTCAAATCTAGCAGCTGCTCGGTGGGAGCAAGACGGGCACTCTCCTCCTGTGTAATTTACTGCCTCTGAAAACCTGCTGGACAGTCAGCGATGAGTCGATTCTGACCCAATTCACAGAACAATTGCCTGAAATGCTATTCCTTTCACTGGATGGCTTCCTCTTTCCTCTCATCCAAATCTACACTCAAAGACTATCTCTGAATAAAACTAAAGTTTTGAGTTTCTCAACAGTCCAAACCCTCAATCTTCTGTCCCTGCAGGTCTTTGGTCTCACACAGAGGTCTCCCAACACCCTCTCACCCATCTCTGGAGAAGGCCACTCCCCATCTCCAGCCCCAGCACGTGGGTGGCAGCCCTGAGAATTTCCCAGTAAGCCTCGGAGTCAAAGTGCTGGGAATCCCCGACCTCAGCCTCCAACTCTGAGGTTTCTCTGCCTGAGGAAAATGAGACACAGTCACCAGCACACCGCAGACACCACCCCCGCTCTTGGCTTTGTGTATGTCATGGTGATTGACCCTCTCCTCCAGGAGACAGATGTCAGGAAGCCCAGTAAATGCCATCATTTAAAAATGTCACTTCACTATTCCCATAAAAGAAGGCTTTGCCCCTGGTTGGAGCAGAGAGAGTCTGACATCCAGGACAAAGGAGATGCTAGGGCTGTCCATGAATGGAATCTTGGTGTTCACTCAGGGTAAAAGTTCCTGCTCTGTAAGCTAGATTCTGCTTCTTCCTGGTGAACTGTGGGAACAGTTCCCCAACGCGACTGCACCCCTTCAGCTTGGGTAGAGCGACTGGGAATGGAAAATCCAAGTTCTAAAAAACTTTTGCAGTGAGCTCTGGTGACCTAGTGGCAAGAAACTGCACTGCAATCCCAGAGGTATGTGGTTAGAATCCACCAGATGCTCTGCTGGAGAAGGAGGGGCAATCTCTTCCTGTACCAGTCAGATCTGATTTGACGGTACACACACAAATTTTTTTTAAAAACAAAACAAACCAACCTTTTGCAAAAGTTGGGACTCCACTCTGCATACTACGTTGTTTGTTGTTGTTGTTGTGATCACTGAGTCAGCTACAACTCACAGCAACCCTTTGAAAAGCACATCTGAACCCTGTCCTATCTTGCGCCACCCTCACCAGCTCTGATATGCACAAGCCCATTGTTATCATCCCTGAGCCAATCTATCTTGCTGAGGGCCTTGCTCCCTTTCACTGACCCTCTATCTCTCTCAACATGATGTCTTTTTCAAGCACTGGCCCCGCCTGACCACATTCTCAAAGGGAGTGAGAGGAAATCTCATCATCCTTGCCTCTAAGAAGATGCACCCTGGGTGCTCTTCCTCTAAGACAGAATTATTTGTTCTTTTGGTAGTTTGTGGGATATTCCGTACTCTTCTTCAACACTGTCATTCAAAGGCATTGATTATTCTGCTATCCTTAGTCATTGTCTAACTTTCAGATGCATAAGTGGTTATTGAAAAGATCATGGGTTGGATCAGATGCCCCTTAGTCTTTAAGCTGATATCCTTGCTCATTGGCACTTTGGAGAAGTCCTTCATGATGTTGCTTATTGGTCCAATGGTGAGGATTTTTGTTTTCTTGGTGTTGAGATGTAGTCCGTATTGAAGTCTGTACATGTTGTTCGCATAATGCAGGTTGTTATCCTGAAGACAAGATAATAGTCGTATTGCTGTTTCTTGAGTAATGCAAGCATCTTACAAGATCAGCAGATAGTGGGGAAATTGGAGGTTTGAATGCACTCAGATGGTCATCAGTAGAAAGCCCTGGTTGTCCAAAAATGAAGCCCTGAAAACTCTATGGAGAGCAGTTCCACTCTGTCCTCCACCCAAGGAGTCCTCGTACAATGGGATTGACTTGAGGGCAATTGGCTTAATACCAGGTTATTGATTTTTTTTTCTCTACAGTCTGCAGAAAAAAAAATTGTGTGCTTTTGTTTAACTTGCAGTACTAGTTCCTCAGTTGCCTCAAACACACATAACAACAATTTCAAGTGAAGGGGCTCTGGTGGCCTAGTGGATAAAGAATTGCACTACCAACCCAAAGGTAGGGTGTTCAAACCCCGGTGGAGGATCAGTTATGAGTTGGTTCCAACTGAGTGACACATAACAACAATCACTACTGACACTGCACATCTTTTGTTGATTTCCTATCCTTCCAGTTTACTTTTTTTGAACTTCTGTCCACATGATTTGGGAGGTCTGGTGGCTTGTCGTGTTGTCGTTTGGCATTGAATCAGAACCGACCTCATGGCTGACCCTCCAGCAGGTTTTCAGAGACAGTAAATCACAAGAGAGGAGATTGTCCATGCTTCTCCAAGGAGCACCTGGTGGAATGAGACTTCTGGTGGTTCAGTGGTAAGGAATTACATTGCCAAACCAAAGGAACATGGTTCGAATCCTCCAGGTGCTCCGCGGGAGAAGGGTCATCTCCTCTCAGGCTGTTCACTGTCTCTGAAAATCCACTCAAGGGGTCGATCAGACTTCACCACCACAAAGACGTCCGTGAGATTTGGCTGTTTTTCCGTCGACTTGTTAACTTCTTATCAATTTGTAGGCATTTTTCTTTTACTACACTCCTATTGTTTCTAATTCCTAACTTTGCTTCTAATGCCCTTTCCTGAATTGAAATGTTGGGCTTTTATTTCAGATAAATCAGACTATTTTCTCTCTTTACGTTTTAAGCATGTCTGTCTCTTGCTTAAGGATGACCCCACAATTAACTTTTTTTTCCTTTTTCTAGGGCAATTATAGGGTTTCCTTTTAAAAGAAGTATTAGCTCCTTAATCCATCTGGATTTTATGTTTATATATATAGCATGACACAATTTTATTTTATGTTTTCCATATGTGGAGCCATTTGTTGCAAAAGCTGCTTGTTATATTTATTGAGTATTCTGCTTTTAGTAGATGCACTGACTTTAAACAAAACAAGGACTGGAGGTTACTTTCACTTCCCTTAGACACGCTTCTAGGTTGAGATCTTCCAGTTTCACTGTTCAGTGCAACATCTGCTCCCCACACACGGCTAGTGAGCTCCTGAAATGTTGCTAATGGTGTGATGTCGTAGGATTATTGTTCAAAATGACCTTCCTAGCCATCAGCTTTGACTTTTTTTATGCTTTTTAAAAATTCATTTCAATGAAAGTTTACAGAGACTTTGGATTTCCATTCATTCATTGTTGCACTTTTCTCCCTGCCTACCCCTAATCCCCAATTCGCTCTTCTCTTTGAAAAGTAAAAGAAAAATTCCTTCATTGCTATGCAATCCCTCCCTCCAAGTCCACTTCACTATGCAGCCTTCACTCTGGACTCCTGTCATGACAATAATACCCAATCATATATCCCTTTTATTTTTTTTATTATTTTTTTTCTATAATTATATTTTATTAATTTTCAAAAACATTTACAGAGATTTTGGGCTTCCACTCATTCATTGTTGCACTATTCT
>NW_006399777.1:17076400-17079328 GCF_000299155.1 Elephantulus edwardii | reverse complement strand
CATTCATTGTTGCACTATTCTCTCTACCCTCCTCCCAGTTTGTTCTTGTCCAAATGCCACAGTGCTTGTCAAAGCCAGTTCTGATTAGTCTTCTTTGTCAGTGTATCCTTTGCCATTCCCTATCACTCCTCCCTGAGCATATATCCCTTTTAAACAGTTCTCTCCTTCATCTGTTTCAATGCAGTATACATCATTCCTCCCCTCCTTCTCTGTCTTCCCTCAACTTCAATGTCAGTCCCATTTTACAACAGTGGCATTATGCAATATTTGTCCTTTTGTGACTGAGATATTTCATTCAGCATAGTGTCCTCCAGGTTCACCCATTTTGTGTACTATTTCATGAGTTCCCTGTTTTTCAATACAGCATAGTATTCCATTGAGTGAATATACGACAGCTTTTCTATCCATTTGTTTGTTGATTGGCACTTGGGTTGTTTCCAGCTCTTTGCTATTGTGAACAAAGCCACAACAAACATGGGTGTTCACATATCTGCTTCGTTGGTGCTTCTGGTTTCTTTAGGGTATATTCCCAGTAGTAGAATTGCTGGGTAAAATGGTATTTCTATTTGCAACTTTTTGAGAAAATGCCATACAGCCTTCCATAGCGGTTGCAGTCATTCCCATTTTACAACAGTGGCACTATGCTGTATTAGTCCTTTTGTCACTGAGATATTTCACTAGCCATCAGCTTTGACTTTTATTATAGAACTAGGTGGGATTATTATTATATAACTAGCCTTCAATATGGATTTGCATCTCAGTAATGAGAAAACAAAGATTCTTACCACTGGGCTGATAGGCAACATCATGATAGATGGAGAAAAGATTGAAACTGTCAACTTCATCTTCCTTGGATCCACAATTAATACCCTTGGCACCAGCTGTCAGGAAATTAGAAGACATATTGCACTTGGAAAGTCTGCAGTCAGGGATTTCTCCAAATTATTGAAGAGACTCAACAGCACTTAACAACAACAAATGATGGCAGTTTGGGGACTAAGATGCATCTTATTCAGTCCATGGTTTTTCCATTCACTTGCTGTGCATCTGAGAGCTGAACAAGAATGACAGAAGAAGAATTGACACGTTTGAGCTGTGGTGTTGGAGAATAGCACGGAGCATCCCATGGACGATCAAGAGAACAAACAAATATGTCTTAGAGCACAGCTAGAGAGCTCTTTGGAGGCAAAGATTATAAAACTTTACTTCACATACTTGGGGCATGTTTTTAGGAGGAGCTATTTCTTGGAAGAGACATGATGCTCTGAAAAGCAGAAGGTTGGCGGAGGAAAGAAAGACCCTCAACCAGGTGGATTGAAACAATGACTGTCACAATGGGTTCTAGAGTGTCCTGAAGCGTGAACTTGGCATAGGATAGGACAGGGTTCAGATCTGTTGTTCATAGGGTCGCTATGGGGCATACTAGACTCAACAGCCCCTAACAACGACAGGCAAGATGGTTAAGAAGGTGTGTAAAAATGAATCACTATGGGCTAGGTCAGTTTTTATCCCCACCCCACCAAGTTAACGTGGGCAGGTTTAGCAACACAGATGGGAATTTCACTACCAGCAAAGAGGAGGAAGCAGAGGGTACAATGTGTGTCCTTCAGAGCTAGTCAGACCAAGACCTAGTGAAGAGCAGAAGCCGCTTCAGCAGAAAACCAGAGAACAGCGGGAGAAAGAGCTGACCTGAAACTGCCGCCCGAGGAAGCCAGAACCAAGCACCTTTGCTGAAGCTTGCTGGACAAAGGAGGGGAGATGCTGTCATTGGCAAGACTAAGAGAAATAACTGTGAGGCTGAAAACAAAAGGGCCCATAGTCACGCTTAAGAAGCTGCTTACATGGAAGCATTCTATTGTTACCAACCTGAATTGTAACCTGTTACCTTCCCCAATAAACCCTATATCAGTGACTATGGTCCTGTAAGATCTGTGTGCAAGGGATTTCGGGCCAGTGGCTGAGTGACAAGGAGTTGCACGACCAAACCTAAAGCATGTGGTTCGAAAGATGGACAATCTCCTCCCCTGTGATTTACTACTGCTGAAGAATCAGCTATGAATTGATTCCGACTCAACAGAACGTAACAACCATCACAACAAGTAAAGCAGTGCAATTGGTATTGGAATTGGTAGAAGTAAGTTTGGGGGTTTTGGAGACTCCGCGGACATTCTGGGATTTGGTTTTGTACTGTGGTTATTCTTGATGGGCACAGTTCCAGCTTGTGGAGTTAATAGAGGTCAGATATGAGTACCCCCGAGCTGCCCTCACTCGTTGTCGAAGTGGATATCGAGATAGATGTAGAACCATGATGGATGGAGAAGAGATTGAGGTTGTTGACAGTTTCAGCTTGCTCGGTTCCTCATTCAGCCCTCTTGGCACCAGCAGTCAGGAAATCAAAAGATTAATTGCATTGGGAAAATCTGTGGAGCAGATTTTCCTGGAGAAGACAGCTTGGTGAATTTCAACGACATGCCATCAGGATTGCAGCACAGCTTCTTGCCACTAGGCCACCAGTGTGATAGATAGACATACAGGAAAATTATCTAGACAGATGTGGTGAATGGAGCTATGCCCACTAGCACACATAAGTATGGCAGAAGATATTTACACACACATGCGCTGCATGTGTAACCCTGGATATATTAGAACATTTGAGGGGCGTATTTCTACAAACTTCTTGGGCTTAATCAGACATCTTGAGGGAATGAGTTACAGGCCTTTGTAATTTAGTGCATAAACTCAGAGATCATCTATGTTAATTAGTATAGCATAGTCTGCAAAAATTATATTCAACATTCTACTTTGGTGAATGGTTAAGCCCTGCCTAGGGTCTTGGGATATTTAATGTCAGCTGAATCCGGTCTCTGGCTTCTGGAGGCGTGGTAGGTTTGGGGACTCTGGGCATGTGTGGTGGTTTTTGGGGCCCAC
>NW_006399777.1:17071070-17074750 GCF_000299155.1 Elephantulus edwardii | reverse complement strand
GACAGAGAGTGGGGTGGAGCTCCCCAATTAAAACAAGCTTGGAAGGAGGAGTGGCATCCACTTCCGTAATAGCTTGCCTCCAGAAACCCTATGAACCTGGAGAGAGGATGAAAGGCACCCAAGCATCGAGGACTCTCCTTCGTAGGGTCGCTATGAGTTGCCTGTGACTCGACGGCACTTAACAACAACAACTTTGGTGAATAGCTGCTGAAGTCATCTTAGCAGACCTCACAAGGTTTGTGTGAGCTCATCTAAGACTCAACTATTGATCTTTCTGCTTCTGAAGAGTGAAGAGTGAGCAAAGGTTCAAGGAAACAGTTGGTCCAATGGATTAATGGAGTATACAAGTCACACCACTATTACTCTGAGACCAGAAGAAATAGATAGTGCCCAGCTATAACTGCCAAATACTCTGAGCAGGATTACAATACAAAGTGCTGGACAAAGTGGAGGAGGGGGAAAACATCTATAATAAATTAAAAATCCTGTGACAACAAGACTGCTCTGATAGAGACTGGTGGAACCCCCAAGACTGTGGCCCTTGGATATTCTACAAGATTGAACTTGAACCCACCTTTGGAGCTTGACTTTGAATAATGTACTTTTTAGAACAATCAACCATAAGACCAAATGAACAAAATTTTTCCAAAAACAAATCTCAGAAGGTAAGAAATAAATGGAAATGGAGACTGCAGGTTGGAAGTGGGGGAAATCACTATTATCTTGTAGGGATTGCTGTCAACGTTATAAAACAAAATGTGTTTAAGTTGTCGAAAATAAAATGGAAAGCTAATTTTACTCTGTAAACTTTCACTCTAGTAGCAGTGAAAAGGTGGGAGGTTTTTTGTTTTTTAAAATGCCAATATATTTAAAATCTCAAATATATTAGTCCAAGATGAAAAAAGACATTTTCTAAAATTAGCAAATCAGGCTAACTTTTTAAGCTTCTGAACCATTCCCACAGTCTGCATTCATTTTCTGGGGCTGGCAGCGTGGGAGAAATCCATGCATCATCCTGTAAGGCAGATTTTGTCTTCTGTGGTCGTGTACCATTGAGTCAGAACCAGCTCATAGCTGACCCTCTAGCGGCTTTTTCCCCCTTTTTTTTCTAGTGGCTTTTGAGAGGCAGTAAGCACACGAGAGTAGGTTGCCCATCTTTCTCCCATGGGGTAACTTGGCTTGGCAGCACACCTCCTTACCACCAGACCACCAGAGTTAGTGGAATTTTTTTCAAGTGTTGTAGGGGGAACCTCGGTGTGCCATCATTATTCTGCTGTTATAATCATGTGCTGGCCATTCCCAGCGAACAGTAGCATCCTGGTACCAGTCTTTACCATGTCTATATTCACACTTCATCAGTGAGTTGAGTTGATCTTTACAAGGAAAAGATCGCCAGACCTTTTCTCCCAAAGACCTGCGAATGTATTCCCAAGAGCTGACTTTTGAGTTAGGAGATTAAAGTCCAATTATAAAGTCAGGCTCCTTGTGTACTTGCAAATTGGTGTTATCATTGTTCCCGGGCCTTTTCAAGAGGTGGGACAAAGGAATACATGCACGTATGCATGTGTGGACATAATCACATTTATTTTTAATATCCATGAGTTAGAAGAATTGGTGCTTTGAGCTGTGGTGTTGGAGAATAGCACGGAGCATCCCATGGACAATCAAGAGAACAAACAAATATGTCTTAGAGCACAGCTAGAGAGCTCTTTGGAGGCAAAGATTATAAAACTTTACTTCACATACTTGGGGCATGTTTTTAGGAGGAGCTATTTCTTGGAAGAGACATGATGCTCTGAAAAGCAGAAGGTTGGCGGAGGAAAGAAAGACCCTCAACCAGGTGGATTGAAACAATGACTGTCACAATGGGTTCTAGAGTGTCCTGAAGCGTGAACTTGGCATAGGATAGGACAGGGTTCAGATCTGTTGTTCATAGGGTCGCTATGGGGCATACTAGACTCAACAGCCCCTAACAACGACAGGCAAGATGGTTAAGAAGGTGTGTAAAAATGAATCACTATGGGCTAGGTCAGTTTTTATCCCCACCCCACCAAGTTAACGTGGGCAGGTTTAGCAACACAGATGGGAATTTCACTACCAGCAAAGAGGAGGAAGCAGAGGGTACAATGTGTGTCCTTCAGAGCTAGTCAGACCAAGACCTAGTGAAGAGCAGAAGCCGCTTCAGCAGAAAACCAGAGAACAGCGGGAGAAAGAGCTGACCTGAAACTGCCGCCCGAGGAAGCCAGAACCAAGCACCTTTGCTGAAGCTTGCTGGACAAAGGAGGGGAGATGCTGTCATTGGCAAGACTAAGAGAAATAACTGTGAGGCTGAAAACAAAAGGGCCCATAGTCACGCTTAAGAAGCTGCTTACATGGAAGCATTCTATTGTTACCAACCTGAATTGTAACCTGTTACCTTCCCCAATAAACCCTATATCAGTGACTATGGTCCTGTAAGATCTGTGTGCAAGGGATTTCGGGCCAGTGGCTGAGTGACAAGGAGTTGCACGACCAAACCTAAAGCATGTGGTTCGAAAGATGGACAATCTCCTCCCCTGTGATTTACTACTGCTGAAGAATCAGCTATGAATTGATTCCGACTCAACAGAACGTAACAACCATCACAACAAGTAAAGCAGTGCAATTGGTATTGGAATTGGTAGAAGTAAGTTTGGGGGTTTTGGAGACTCCGCGGACATTCTGGGATTTGGTTTTGTACTGTGGTTATTCTTGATGGGCACAGTTCCAGCTTGTGGAGTTAATAGAGGTCAGATATGAGTACCCCCGAGCTGCCCTCACTCGTTGTCGAAGTGGATATCGAGATAGATGTAGAACCATGATGGATGGAGAAGAGATTGAGGTTGTTGACAGTTTCAGCTTGCTCGGTTCCTCATTCAGCCCTCTTGGCACCAGCAGTCAGGAAATCAAAAGATTAATTGCATTGGGAAAATCTGTGGAGCAGATTTTCCTGGAGAAGACAGCTTGGTGAATTTCAACGACATGCCATCAGGATTGCAGCACAGCTTCTTGCCACTAGGCCACCAGTGTGATAGATAGACATACAGGAAAATTATCTAGACAGATGTGGTGAATGGAGCTATGCCCACTAGCACACATAAGTATGGCAGAAGATATTTACACACACATGCGCTGCATGTGTAACCCTGGATATATTAGAACATTTGAGGGGCGTATTTCTACAAACTTCTTGGGCTTAATCAGACATCTTGAGGGAATGAGTTACAGGCCTTTGTAATTTAGTGCATAAACTCAGAGATCATCTATGTTAATTAGTATAGCATAGTCTGCAAAAATTATATTCAACATTCTACTTTGGTGAATGGTTAAGCCCTGCCTAGGGTCTTGGGATATTTAATGTCAGCTGAATCCGGTCTCTGGCTTCTGGAGGCGTGGTAGGTTTGGGGACTCTGGGCATGTGTGGTGGTTTTTGGGGCCCACGAGGGGGTTGGCAGGATGGACCTGCCAGGTGAACTGGGGGTTTGGGGCAGGGAGTTTGCAGCATTTGGGTGTGGCGGGCTGGGAAGACACTGTAGGACCCAAGGGCCTGTGGTCCTCAGGCCAGTCTTTCATTGTTTTTGTTCAGACATTCCTCTATGTTGTACAAGTTGCTGAACAGTGGTCACTTGTGGTTGCTGTGAGGCTGAACACTGTTACACTGA
>NW_006399777.1:17065415-17070970 GCF_000299155.1 Elephantulus edwardii | reverse complement strand
ATTGACTCAGTGACTGGAGTAATGGGGGTAGGTGTGTCAGAGACAGTAAGATTGGCATGGGACAGAGCCGGGTTAGGGCTGTTGTACATGTTGCTATGCGTCGCAAGCAACTTGACAGCACATAACAACAACATCCATGAGTTCACACCATGATTTGATTCCATTCTCACATCACAGGGTTTATCCTATCTTTTCTTATTCTTTATTGATAACACCCTTCTCTGCTAGTAAAAATAGTTTATTCCTGTTGTCATCTTTACACTTGATCACTCTTTCCAGGCTCCTAGGCTTACAACTAGGCCCAGTCTCCACTTTCCAGTCCCCACTTTTATGCCCATACATGCCAGCCAAAAGTCCTACCTCCATGAAAGACCCATTAGAGAGCTGGTCCCTGGCATGCTACTTCCCACTTTGTGGACATACTATCCAAAAACACTCTCTCTCTCTCTCTTTTTCTTTTTTTGTGGCCTAGGTCTTTTATAGAAAGAGAACAGTTGGTCTAGTGACAGAAAGCCATGTCCCCAAGACAAAGGTGGGTGACTCTACTCCGCAGCCCTCAGGCCCACCTTTAATCGTTTTTGATGAAACATTCTTGTAGGTCGTGTAACCCTGGTCTGTCCACTTACTGTACAGAGCTAACTCGTGGTTGCTGTAAAGCCTAACACTGTGACACCGATGTGTCAAATGTGATAATGGTCACCCATGGTGGACGGTGTTGGGTGCAGCTCCCCAATTAAAACAAGCTTGGAAGCAGGAATGGCATCCACTTCCATAATAGCTTGCCTCTGGAAACCCTAAGAACCTGGAGAAACGATGAAAGTTATACAGGTGTCCAGGACTTTAATTCATAGGGTCACTATGTGTGGCCTGCGACTCAACGGCACTTAACAACACAACAACAACAGGTCTTTTATATAGTTCAATCTATTTTTTTTTCATTTCTATGGCAGCTTGTTCTTTTTTTTAATATGGTAACAATATCCAACATTTTTGAGCAGTTTTAGTGACTAAGCAGAGCCCTGGTAGCCTAGTCCACAGGGAGTCGTACGGCCAAGCCAAACACAGTGCGTCTCTGTGAGACTCCATCGGTGACTCTGAGAGAGAAAAATGGACCATCTCCTTCCATAGCAATGTCCAGCCTCAGAAACCCATGGGAGGGTCAGCAATGAGTCTGTTATGACTAAACAGCAATGACTTTGACTTTTGACAGTTACTGACTGAATGTTTTCCCATGGATGATTTCCTTTAATTAATTTTCAAAATAACCCTGTAAGATTGTCATTTGAATTTCAAAAGTCAGAAAACTAAGACATAGATTAGGAAACTTGTCCAACGTTCTACAGTTAAAAAGTGGTGTTGTTGTTGTTACATGCCATCAAGTCGTCTTTGACTCATAGTGACCCTATGTACACTAGCTCTGAACCCTGCCCTATCCTGAGCCAACCTCATTGTCTCCAACAAACCTAATCCCATTTCTCCAGTCACTGAGTCAATCCATCTAATCTTGGGTCTTCCTCTCCTGCGTTGTTCCTCCACCTTTCCAAAAATGATGTCCTTCTCCAAGGACTGGTCCCTCCTGGCCACATGCCCAAAGTATGTGAGACAGAGTCTCAAAGTCCTTGCCTCCAGGGAGCAGCTTGGCTTCACTCTCTCCAGGACAGACCTGTTTGTTCTCCTGGCAGTCCACAGTATGTTCAACACTCTTCTCAAGCACCACAACTCAAAGGCATTAATCCTTCTTCTGTCATCCTTAATTGTTATCCAGCTACCTGATGCATACCAAGTAATTGCAAAAACCATGGCCTGGATGGGACACACCTTAGTCTCCAGACTAACGTCCTTGCTCTTCAATACTCTAGAGAGAGAGATCTCTGACAGTAGACTTTCCCAATGCAATTCATCTTTTGATTTCTTGATGCTGGTGCCAAGAGTGTTGATTGTGGAACCAAAGAAGCCTAAATTGTTGATGACCTCAATCTCTTCTCCTTTCATCATGAAGCTACTAATTTGCCCAGTGATGACAACCTTTGTTTTCTTGATGTTGAGCCTCAAAAAGTGATAGAAAGAGACATTTCTTTCAATCCTGTTGCTTTCTTATTCCATTCTCATAACCATTTGGAAGAAAAAGTTGGGATTTTTTTCATACCCTTCTCTATCTTCTCTTGCTGCTTTTCTCAGAAACCACCACCCTTCCTTTTGTTACATATGCTGTTCTCTTTCTGGATGTTTCAGGGTATTGGTTTTCCTCAGATTTCCCTGAATCTCCTCCCCCCATTCTTCTTAAGGTTATCAATAATTTATTTTGTTTCACACAGTCAAATGTCTTTGCGTAGTCAATAAAATACAAGTAAACACCTTTCTGGGATTAACTAGAAGGGTTAGGATGTACAACACAATATCGTTGGAGGACACAATTCAACTCATAATAAAGACCTTATGGAAAGGTTGGCGGTAGGGGAGGCAGTGTGGAGAAGAGGTAATTTCTATTTAGGTTTGATTCCACTTTTTTTGCCTCAAACCTTTGTCTCTTGTACTTCTGCTATTAGAATTCTCTCCTCCACTTTATCTCCACCACCGTCTGTCATTTTGTCACACTGAGATCTCTTGCATGATGCGATGATACTGGTATTTCAAACATCACCAAGTTTTCCCCGGATGGACAGGTTTCCATGGAACTTCCAAACCAGCTCCTGTGGGTGTGTCCAAAGTTGTGCTGAGGGCGAGTACAGCTTGGACTCCTTTCTCTTAACCATGGTGGGGGTGACCACTCAGAATCGTGACTCACCGTAGTGACATCTCATTCTCCCTTAAGCACGGGTGAGAAACAACAGGGACGAGCCTGCAGTAGTAATAGGAGAAAGTTCTTCAGATTTTCCTACATTTTGACTGTTTCCCATTAGGTTGGTAAACTCATTTTCATCTTAAATGATGCAGGTTTTGGTGACCAGAGTGCGCCCCTGGTGGGCGTGAGGAGCCTCTGCAAGTTTATCTTTTGGTTTAAGGGGTCCCTGTCTGTCCTGGGGCTGACTTGCTGCCGGAACATCCATCCCTCTGTCTATTGTCCCCAGGGCCCAGTCACTGTCTTATCCTGGGAACAAAGGCCATAGCTAATCTCACTCAGTGTAAGAGGAGCATGGAGAATGTCCCACAGTCCTGGTCCCTTCTGATGGTTACCCCAGCACGTCTTCGCACTCGTGGGCCCATTGACTGTGAACCTGGAGCTATTCCAGAACCTCTCCTGCCTCCAAAGTATGACTTCCCCGGGGGTGTTCGCAACCGCGGTTTTTGCTCAACTTGCTTCTTTGTTCATTGACACCATCTGCTTTCTATCTTCCAGCAATGTCTTCATTTTTCCCCTCTCTTGTTGATTCATAAATAAATTACTGCTGTAGGACAAAACCACCACAAATGAAGCAAAAAAGCAAAAGACAAATTGAAGGAAAGCCCTTTGCAATTCTTAGCACGATTGTGTGTAAGAAGAACCTTTGCCAGCTTATCACACACACACACACACACACACACACACACACACACACACGGCAAACTCACAGGCACACGCACCCCCCTCCTCACCCATCCGTAATTCAACAACAGAAATTGGTAATGAAGCAGGCAATTCACAGAGAAATACAACAGTTTAGGAAAAGTATTGAAATGTTTAGCCTCATTAGGTGAAATAGAAATCCACACTATACGAAGATATTGTATTTTAACCTATTATCTTGACCAGTTTGCAAAAGTCTGATAAGATATGGTATTGACCATATTGTAAAGAAACAGGTACTTACACACACGGTTGACAGGAGCAAAAGTTACTAGTCTCGGAAGGAGATATTTTGGCAATTATTTATCAAATTTGCAAATGTGCATGCTTTGACTCACTAGTTCTAAGACTTTTAAAAACGATGTTCGCATAATTGTTGTTGTTATGAGCTGTCGAGTTAACTGCGAGTCACACTGCGTACAATAGCTGTGCACTTTGCCCTATCCTGAGCCGACTTCAATGTCTCTGACACACCTGCCCTCAATCTCAGCCGGGGTCTTCCTCTTCTGAGCAGCGCGTCCACCTTTCCAAGCATGATGTCCCTCTCCAAGGATTGATTCTTCCTGGCAACATGCCCAGAGTATGTGAGATGGAGCTTCAAGACCCAGGAGTGGCATCCACTTCTGAAATAGCTTGCCTCTGGAAACCCTATGAACCTGGAGAAACAACGAAAGTTATGCAAGTGTTCAGGTCTTTTGTTCATAGGGTCACCATTAGTCGTCTACAATCTGATGGCACCTAACAACAACAACATTATGTTGTTAAAAACAAACAACACCCACGGCGTCCCTTTTCAGCAGGAAGTAGCTAAGAGAATACACCATCCCCTTTTCCTTATGAATCAGGGTGAAGTCTCTCTCAGGGAGGAGTGATAGGGAATGGCAAGGGACACACTGACAAAGGAGATTAATCAGAACTGGCTTTGACAAGCACTGTGGCAATTGGACAATTAAAACAGACATAGGGGGGGAAAGGAAGAATGAACTGGGGATGAGGGTGGAGAAAACAGTGCAACAATGAATGAATGAAAACCCAAAATCTTTGTAAATGTTCATTAAAACTAATAAAATTTAATTAAAAAACAAACAAAAACAACAACAAAACAAACAAACAAACAAAACCCCAAAAACCACTTAAAGGAAATGTCACCAAGGTCTTCCTTAGGAGGCAAAGATGGTGAAACTTTGTCTCACAGACTTTGGGCATGTTCTCAGGAAGAGCCAATCCTTAGAAATAGACTTCATGCTGGAAAAGCTAGAAGGTCGGAGAAAGAAAGGAATGCCCTCACGGAAATAGATTAACACAGGAACTGCAACAGTGCTGTCAAATATGGGAGAGAGGAAGAGGTGGCTCAGGATAAGGCAATGTTCACATCTGTTGTTTCTAGGATTGCTGTGAGTCATGGCCGACTCAACAGCACCTAACAGGAAGAAAACAATCAACGAATTCACGAAACTGGTGCAACCATTCTGGAAGGCAGTTTGGTGCTTCCTCAAAAAACTGAACATAGAGATTCCATAGGACCCAGCTATTCCACTACTTGGAATATACCCTGAGAATATGAGAACTGAGGCACAAACTGAGATTTGTACACTTACGTTCATAGCAGCATTATTCACCATCGCAAGAACATGGAAACAGCCCAAATGTCCAACCACAAATGAATATAGGTTGAGAAATTATGGTGCAGTCACACAATGGAATACTATGCAGCACACAGAACTTTGTAAATTATTACCTAACTTGGGAGGGACTGGAGAGCATTATGCTGAGTGAAAGAACTCAGCCCCACAAGAATAAATACTCTATAAGACTGTTATTGTAGAATGAGTATAAGGATCCAGGAGGGGTGGGAGAGACTGGAAGCAGGGGGATGTGGATGTGTAGGGGGAAGAGGGGATTAATCATTGGGTTGTACAATCTGATGGGTGGGGGAGGTAAGGGAAATGGAAAAAATTTGCATTAGGCGAGCTCTGGTGGCCTAGTGGCAGGAAGGTGCACTGCAATCCCA
>NW_006399777.1:17061724-17064675 GCF_000299155.1 Elephantulus edwardii | reverse complement strand
TTTAAAACTTATACTCAAATAAAAAAAATTAATCATTGTTGCTGTTAGGTGTCACCAAGTGACATCAAGGCCCATCACTGACCCTTCAGTGGGTCTTCAGAGGCAGGAAAGTCCATAGGAGAAGATTGTCCATCTTTGCCCCACGGTGAAACTGGTGGATTTGAACCATGTGCCTTTGGGCTTACAGTGCAGCTTCCCCAAGAGGCAATTCTACTCTGTCACCTGGAGTCGAACTGAACTGAATGATGCTTAATGACAACAGGAACAATCTTGACTCGAGAGCTACATTCTCAACCTGACCTAATTCCTTCTAGCCTCCCCCTAGTCGGAGAGATGACCTCCTATCTGCCCCAAGACTTTTCCCTCAGTTCTCTTCTTCTTTTTCTAGACCTGTCAACACTTCCAAATCCTCACTAATTTCTCCTTCAGGACTTACCTCGTCTTTGTTTTATAGCTCACTGCTCACTCTCTGCATCCTTCCAGGTGTTTCGCCCAAGAGCCCTGTGCGCACAAGGAATGCGCGCCTTCGGGGAAGATGCATCTGCAGCTTATTATGATTCTAAATATTCACCTTCCCTCCTCACTGCTGCAGTCGTAATTATTACTGAACTATGCCAAGGAGCAGCATAACACAGTCACACAAGCATTTTAGACACATCGTGTTGGCGAAGGTGAAGAGAACAGATTGGAGGGGAAATGATAAAAGCAGCGGTGGAGACACAAGACAGTCTGTCTCCCCCAATATACTGAGAGAAAGAGACTCGGTTGCTCAGAGGAGGCATAAAGCTGCCTGCCAAGGTCAAAGCCAAAAGAGAATGCAAGGATGTGGAGACACTAAGTACAAAGGATGTTTTCAAGAAGACTTAAGAGATTTGGAGAGATAGAGTAATGCCTAATAGTTAAACGAAAGTTAGGAAGCAACAAAAGATATTTTTATCTTAAGGTGGAAAAGCCTAAATTGTTTCTAAGGGGAGCTACCATACAGCAAGAGGCCAAAAGTACAAAGAACAAGAGGAGTTAACTGATGGATAAGTGTCCCGAAGGGGCAGGACAGAAAGCCAGAGTGATTGCTGTGGTCTGTGTGGTGGGAGGAACACCTCCACCAAGTTCATAAACATGTACCCTTACAGCACCAAACTCAGAGTTCACCAGAGAAGGAAGTCAGGGTGAGTCAAAATCTGGACACTTCCATAGAGAAAGGGGAAAGGGAGGACATTGAGGATCTAATAATGGACTCTTTCTATTTCCTTTCAAATGAGAAGTAAGGCCATTTCTAAGGGAAACTGCTAAGAAGAATGGAAAAGTGGGGGTCGTGATAAGAAGGTTGAAAGGATGCAGTTGCTGGTGAGGGTCACCAGACACGGTGTTGATATCTTTGGGGAGCTCTGGTGGCCGAGTGGGAAGAAGCTGCAGTGCAGTCCCAAAGGCACGCATTCGTTTGTTTGAACCCACCAGCTGCTCTGCGGGAGAAGGATGGGCAATCTCCTCCCGTGCAATTTACTGCCTCTGAAAACCCGTGGGAGGATTAGTTATGGGTCAGTTCTCGCTCAGTGACTCACAACAACAATAAAATCATACCTGCAACGCTACTAAGATGTCAAGAAAGATTTATAGGAACACGAATTCAAATGACAAAAGAAAAATAAATGGAAGATGCCAGCAACTGCATTTTGAAGGCAGAAGGGAAATAAATAACAGCAATTGACTTCATGAAACCTGGAATCAGGATTTAGAGGTTCAAGGTCATTCTGAAACGTGCCAAAGACAAAGTCAAAACAACCAAAAAAATGAAATTGTGATTAGTAATAATCCTGGGATAATTGGAGATACAGCATCCATGAACTAAGAACAAGTCGGTGTTTCAGAAACATACCTCTTGTTGTTATTGTGTGCCATTGAGTCAGCCTTGACTCACAGCAGCTCTCTGAAAAATAAACTTGAACTTGGCCCTATCCTTTGCCATCCTCACCATATCCAGTAGCCCACTGTTACTGGCACTGTGTCAACACACATGAACTTCCTCGCCCTCCACCAATATTTGATTCTGTTAATTAGCCTCATTGAGTTGGAACCAACGTATAGTTCACTCTCCAGCATGTTTTCAGAGTCAGTCAATTGCCAAGAAGGAGATTGACCACCTTTCTCCTGCAGAGCAGCTGGTGGATTTGAACAGTGTACCTTTGGGTTGACAGTGCAGCTCCTTACCGCTTGACCACCAGAGCTCCTTCCACCAATATTTAAGTTTACCCTATTTTGACAATATAAACAGTAGCCGCATGTAGTATGTTATATAATAGCTCTTCCTTTCTCAGACAATTTCTTTGTGTCTACATCAATGTCCTTGGATACTTTGCTCTCAGAAACCTTTCTCTAACCCTTGGGCTGCTGGCCCTCTCTACTGTGAAATTAGTTGGCAATACTTAAAACTAAAAAGAAAAAGTAAAAAGTAACTATCAGACTCCATTCTTTAGCAACATTTTAAAGGACAATATTCTTTCTCTGATTTGGAAGCTCTGTCTTAAATACTTTGGGCATGTTGTAAGGAGGGACCGGTCCTTGGAGAAAGACATGATGATTGGAAGAGTGGAAGGACAACACAGGAGAGAGAGACCCTGGATGAGATGGATTGACTCAGTGACCGGGGTATTGAGGGTAGGTGTGTCGGAGGCAGTGAGATTGGCTCAGGATAGAGCAGGGTTCAGAGCTGTTGTGCTCACGGTTGCTATGAGTCACAGTTCACTCAACAGCACATAACAACTACATCCTTTCTCCATATCTCTTCAATTTTTGTTGTTATTGTTAAGTGCCATCGAGTCACAGGCGACTCATACCAACCCTATGAAGGAGAGTCCTCGATGCTTGGGTGCCTTTCATCCTCTCTCCAGGTTCATAGGGTTTCCGGAGGCAAGCTATTATGGAAGTGGATGCCACTCCTCCTTCCAAGCTTGTTT
>NW_006399777.1:17043508-17061449 GCF_000299155.1 Elephantulus edwardii | reverse complement strand
CAAATCATTTGAGAAGCTGGGCTATGTGAAGAAGAATGCGGAGGGAAGCCTCATCAACAACTTATGTTCTACAGATGACACAACCTTGCTTACAGAACACCAGGATGACTTGGAGCACTTACTTCAGAAGATCAAGGGCTGCAGGAAGTTAACTCTCCATTCGGTTTCTGAGACCATCAATCACGTGGGAGGAGACTGCTTGTTGTTCTCCCATGGGGTAACTGGTGGATTTGAACAACCAAGTGAGTGTGGCCTTGAACTTAGCAGGACAGCTCCCTACAGACACTATGTCCCCAGAGTTCTCTTTCAAATGATTTGGGCAGGAGAAAGAAGGCTCAGCTGAGATGCGAAGAAGGGGTTCAGCCTGTTCCAAGACTCAGAAACCTGTTGTAGTCTTTCCAACTACCTTCACTTGGAAAAAACCCACGTCAGTCGTAAGGCAGGATAAAACACGTAGATTAATTTGGCAGACGAATAGTGGAAACATAAAATACTACGTTTACTGGCTCGCAAGGGTGGCAAAATAAACAAGGGTGGAAATATTTTTTTTTTTTCATAAAAAAAAAAATTTTTTAAAAAAAAAAAAAAACGCAAGGGTGGCAAAATAAACAAGGGTGGAAATATTTTTTTTTTCTGCTTATCACTTCAAAGGCAAAACAGCCTGGAAAAGACACACAGACTCATAGAGCTGGCTGTAGGGTGCGTGCGCGCACGTGTGTGTGTGTGTGTGTGTGTGTGTGTGTGTGTCTTCTTCCTACAAAAAGAGCTTGTGTTTTGTACCAAAAGAGAAAAGAGAGGGACCACAAAGTCGTAGAGGAGGAACAGAGCGATAACACCACAACAGGAGCACTCCATGAGGGGAGAGGGAAGGAAGAAAGGACAGGAGACAGGTGTTGAGGAGAAAGGAGACTGGTGGGCTATCTGCCAGGTGCGTTGGCTCAGATGCATCTTGCCCCCTCTTCTCCTGGGAAGACAGCGTCAGGGAGACTGCGCGGAGCATTTCGCCCTAAGTGGACTCAGTCTTCCCCAGTAATACTGAGGGCTTCTATCAAGCTAACAGGGAGGGAGCACCACACTGGCCTGGCCGGGCTGTGAGACATCACCTCCTGCGAGGAGGAGCTTGACATGACCCCAGCAGCGGAGGACAGGAGACCAGGGTCCTTGAGATGAAACAAGCCATGCCACTGGCTGGAGCTGCCTCTGCTGTCAGCTCTGAGAGAGAGCAGAGCACAGCCTATCAGTCCCTGGCAACAGCAGGGACTACAGAAGCCCAGAGACCTACAATGGGACCTGCTCCATGTGGTGATTGTGAGAGGGAGCAACACACCCAGGACATGTGGGGAGGAAGCGGAGGCGACGCTCTGACCTCCAGCTGGATGCTCAAATGCGACTGAGAAGTCGTGGGGTGAAGCTGCAAGGAATGTCTGAGTTCACAGACTCCAGGGACGGGGCCAAAATGAAGACCCATGCCAGGAAACTAACAAGGTCCCACACGTGCACCAGCTAAGTTGAGACTGGCCACTGCTGGATATTATTTCTGTTTATACTTGTTAATATCTTGATCTGAGAGGATACAGAGGCCTGAAAACCTAGTAGTAATAACCGTTGAAGAGCAATTGTTTATTGAGTTCACGTAAAGGGTCATCTGCTTTCTACATGGAACCACATTTCATCCTTACATACTCAGTAAGGTGACCTCACTGCGTTCTAGGCCAAGGAGCTGGGATTTACGCAGAGAAGTGAGTAGATTGTCCTCAAACCCACGGACAGTCGATCCTAATTCGGAGAACTCATTGGACAGAACAGAACTGCCCCATAGAATTTCCAAGGAAGCAGGATGTCTTCTCTGCCTCTGCGGGACAGCTGGTGGGTTTGAATCACTGACCTCTCAGTTAGCAGCCCAGCACTTAAACCAGTGCATCACCAAGGCTCCCTCCCCTGACTGCCGCTGAGTCGATTCCAACTCAGAGTGACCCCTTCATCTCGGCTTTCAGAGGCTGTAAATGTTTACAGACATGAGACTTCCTATCTTTCTTCCTGGAAGAAGCGAGTGGATTCAAACTGTTGACCTGGTCGTCAGCAACCCAACATGCTATGTGCGGTGCCCCCAGGATTCCTTGAACTTAACTAACCTGCTGCATCCAGTTAGGTCCCACTAACGGTGACCCGCCCACGGCCACACTGTACCTGGTTTCCAAGACTGGGCACCCTTCCAGGAGGAGACTGCCCGTCTTTATTCCATAAAGCAGCTGGTGGATTCAAATTGCCAACCTTTGGCTTAGCAGCTCCATATTTTACCAGGTGATAAATAACAGAGCCAATCTGCCTGTATATCAAAACGCATGATGACATTGAAAAGTGACATGTCCAGGCTACTTATAGCCAAAAGTCTGGCTTCGTGGAAAGCAGACAGTGCCTGGACATCTTGAATGAGCGCACACGTTCACCCTCTGGGGGATCTGCGAGCACCCCAGAAGGGTGGTGTTGGAAGCAGGCCAGGAATGCCGGCAGCCAGCCAGGTGAAAACCCTTAAAGTAGGTGCTCAAACCTGTTCCCAGTAGCAGAGGCAAGTCAGTCACAAGACCCTTGAAAATCTCCAACCTCCAATCTCCAGGCATATTATCTTCCTAAACTGATTTTCTGAATTTCTGGACTTTGGAATGTGTTCACTACATTTCTGTTACGTGAGGTATTCAGGTATTTAGGTCTTTAAACGTGTGCCAAAGAGCTGTCAGCTTAGATCACAAGACATCATAACCTTGAAGCTCTCTGTTCTGGCAAGATCTGTCAGGTCCCGTGCACTTCCCTGCACATTCTTCCACAGCTACCCGCCCCCCCCCTTCTTTCTTGGGTCCTCACACTGGCTCCCACCTGTACTGCACCCAGCCACAGTGCAAGCCTTTCTGTAACCAGGCACTGAGCATCACTCTGGCTTAGAGACATAAAGATCATAATTCAGTTCCTGCTGTCAAAGAGCGCCCTGATCTGCATCTCAGATTGCAGAGAAAAAGTGAGCATTGTGGCCCGATCAGCCTCTGTCTCTCCCTTAGAAGCAGAAATCCTCCTCTCAGAGGCAGCCCGGCTGGACTGCATTTCTCCAATTCCGCTGGGATTCAGGAGAGTTCATGTGATCAAGTCCCTGCCAGAGGCACGAAGGAGAAAATGTTTGCTGCCTCTCAAGCTGGGACATCAGACCTAGAAGTTTCTGAGAAGACACGCTCTTCCCTTTTTGAGCCTGAGCTTCTCTTAGCTCTGATGATGGCCAGGTTTCCACAATGTCTTATCAGGGCGTATGTCCGAATGGTCACAGGGAGTAGGTCTTCGAAAGATGGGAGAGAAAATGAAACACCTGCATAAATTCATTAAACCGCTGCATTGCGGAGACTCTTTGTTATAGACTCTTTCCCCAAACCAGAACAGGAACTTTTAAAGTTATAATAATGATCTAAATTATCCCTGGGGTCTATAATTAAAAGTGAGAAAACTGGTTTCAGACAGAGAGGAAGGTGGGCAAATGGAGGAAAGCTGAGGAGAGAACTTGGAACTGAAAGGGGAGAACTTTCAACAAACGATACACATTTATTTTGTTTTTCCATTTTGGTCTGTGTTACCTTTTTCATGTATTTTTCCTCTCTCTCATCTCTAACCTCTTTCTGTTAAAGCTTATTCATCCTGCAGGACTCAGGTTAAATCTCACTTTCTGTAAGGACATCAAGCTTATCAGCTCCCAGAAGAGGCGGTTGGTTCTCGTCTTCAGATTCCTGGACTCTTAGCCTGGATTGTGTGTTGAGTGCACAGATACTATTCTTCATCAACATTTGACACTTGCTCGTAGCCCTACCAGCATCTGACACATGCCTTGATTTTGATGTGAACTTCCTGAGAGTGTGGGTTACCCTTCGCTTTGCAACAAATCCACCCCTCTCCCCCCAAAAAACACTTTAGCTTCTTTGAAAATTTGCATTTTTAGGAATTGTCTGCCCTCAACTGAATGGTTCTCCTTCACAACCTTGACAGAAGAAGAGCCGATGGCTTTGAGCTGCAGTCCTGGAGAAGAGCACTGAATAGCCGAAGGATGCCCAAGAGACAGGCAAGTTTGTCCTGAAGAAACTGAAACTAGGGCACTCTTGAGAGAGACTAAGGTAATGAAATTTTGTGGCACATAATTTGCGTACGTTGTAAGGAGATGCTAATCCTTGGAGAAAGACATCCTGCTTGGAAATGTGAAGGGTCAGCTTAAGAGAGGAAGACCTTCAATGAGATGGATTGACACAGTGACAGTAGCAATTTGTTGTTGTTGTTGTTGTTGTTAAGTGCCATTGAGTCGTAGACGACTCACAATGACCCTATGAACAAAAGTCCTCAACACTTGCGTGACTTTCATCCTTTCTCCAGGTTCACAGGGTTTCCCGAGGCAAACTATTTATGGGAGTGGATGCCACTCTGGCTCAAGTATATCAGGGATGATGATGGCACAGTCCAGGGCAGAGTTCAGATTTGTTGTTCATCATGTCACTATGAGTCACAGTTGACTTGATGACCCCTAACTAATAATAACTTGCTGCTGCTGTCAGATGGGAAACGAGGCTGGAATCAACTGAGGGCTTGACTGGCCTAGATGCCAGTCCAAGATGATTCTCTTGTGTAGCTTCCAGATAATATTGTTGTATGCTGGGCCCTCAGCTGGTTCTGTCCACTGGAGTGCCTACTCTTGACCTCTCCACATGGCCTGGGCTTCTCACATCATTGTTTCTGGATTCTAAGAATGAATGTCCAAGAGGACTGTGTGGGGGCTGCAACGTTTTATGATCTACTTTTGAAATGAAAACTTCAAACCGGGACATTATTTCCATCACCTTCTATTGGGCAAACAAGTCTGTAAGACAAGCCCCTATTCACAGGGAAACAATTACTATATGTACTATACCCGCAAAGGGAAAGGCTTCTCTATGTACTTTTGTATGAGGAATAGCTGGTACGTTGTTGTTGTTGTTGTTGTTGTTGTTGTTGATTGCCTTTGAGGCAAGCACAACTCATAGTGACCCTAAGAATAAAAGGCCTGAAGCCCCTCTACAACTATCAACATTTATCAAAGTTCATAGAGTTTCTTTTGGCATGTTGTTTAGGAAGTGGATGCCACTCCTGCTTCCAAACCTGCCGTAGTATGTTACTGTTGTTATGTGCCATTGAGTCACTTGCGATGTTATAGTGACCTTGTGTACAGCAGCTCTGAACCCTTCTCTGTCCTGAGCCAGACTCACTAACTCTGACACACCAATCCCCATCGCCCCAATCACTGTATCAGTCCATCTCATCAGGGGTCTCCCTCTCCTGGGCTGTCCATCCACCCTTCTAAGCATCATGTCCTTCTCCAAGGACCGAGCTCTCCTGGCCACGTGCCCAAAGTAAGAGAGGCAGAGCTTCAAAATCCTAGCCTTCAAGGAGAAACCAGGTTTCACCCTCTCCAAGACAGACCCATTTGTTTTCTTGGCGGTACATGCTATGTTAAAGACTCTTCTCCAGCACCACAACGCGAAGGCATCTATTCTTCTTCTGTCACCCTTAGTCATTGTCCCACCCTCTGGAGCATAACAAGTACTTGAGAAAACCATGGCCTGAATTAGGCGCACCTTTAAGGGAGGTAGGGAATTGATGGCTGAGTCTTTGGTCCACAGGTAATGGAGTTGCTTCCTGTCTTGGAAGCAGTAGCCAGGTGCTCTTCAAAGGCAAGCATAGTGAAACCTAGTCGCCTATCCCTTCTGCATTTCCAGGAGGGACCAATCCTTTGAAAAAGACATGCTGAGCAATGTAGAGGCTCGATAAGAGAAAGTGAGACCCTTAATGATCCAGACCCTGATCTTTGCAATTACTTGCTAGGGATCAGAGAGCTGGACAATAACCAAAGGTGACAGAAGCATTGATCTCTTTGAGTGGTGGTCCTTGAGAAGAGTATTGAACATACCACAGGCTGCCAAGAGAACTAACACAAGTCTATCCTGGATAGGATGAAACCAAGCTTCTCCTTGGAGGCAAGGGTTTTGAGACTTCATCTCATACTTTGGGTGTGTAGGCAGGAGGAATCAGTCTTTGGAAAAGACTTTGGAAAAGCTTGGAAGAATGGAGGGACAGAGCAGGAGAGGTAGACCCCTGGACGAGATAGTTTGGCACAATAACTGAGGGAGTGAGAGTAGGTGTGCCAAAGACAGTGAGGATAGAATAGAACTCAGGATAGAGCAGGGTTCCGAGATATTGTGCATAGGGTCGCTATGAGTCATAGGAGACCCAAAGGCACATAAAAACAAGACCCTTAGTGAGGTGGATTGACACAATGATTGCTGAAATGGGCTTGATCGTTACAGAGATCATCATGATGGTGCAAAATAATCCAGTTTCAGATCCATTATTCAGAAATTCACTGCAAGTTTTAGTAGAGTCAATGTCATCTAACAACGAATAATGACATATTTGACTTAAAGAATTGTTGGCAGCCTCACATGTGGTCAGACACAAACAATAATAGGAACAAAAACATAGCTTTTAAATAAGTCTCATTTGGATAAAATAGTTGAATATTCAAAATAAAAATCACAAAAATAAACTAGAAAAAAGTACCAAATATTAATTACATTTCTGAACAGGAAATATATTTCTGAGGTTTAATGTGAAAATGAAAAAGAAAAAGAAGAAACCACAAAGGAAAAGACCAATGGATTGGAAGAGACACAATTTAAAACTTCTGCACTACAACAAAAACAATGGAAGTCAAGTCACAAAAATCAAAAGGCAAAGAGACCAAAGAGGGAGTGGAAGGGTGGCGGTTCCACTATGTAATTACCATAGACAGAAGGCTAACATCTTTGTTATATAAAGAACTTATAAAAATCAGTTTAAGAAATTAAAGCTTGGATAAATAAATAAACCAACATCTGTGCTTGCTGACAAATCACACAAGTGGAAACAGTGCTATAAACAAATGTGGCAAAGGATTAAAGACTGCGGTAATCACAGAAATGGATACAAATTAAAACAAGGAGGACAGATTTTCAACCAGCAAAATGGCAACGGTTTAAACAGTTACTCTTCCTAATTCTGCAGATGATGCATTCCTGGAATTGTTACTAAGGGAAAAAAATTGTCATAGAGTCAATCTGGACTCACGTGAATTCGTGTATGTCAGAGTGAAACAGTTTGAGAAGGTATTTAGGCATTTATTTTTTTTGGAAATGGGTTACCATGTCTTTCTCACAAGGTACTTTTTCAAATGGGCTGGAACCTCTAACCTTTTCAGTAAGTGGCCTGGTTTGCCAACCATTTGTACTACTCAGGGAATTCAGTATTGTCAGATTTAGTGCTGAATCACTATGCAACTTTTTTATCTCCATGCCTTTTCAACCTATATGCAGAACAGATTATACAGGAGGCTGGGCTCTATGAGGAGAAATGTGTTATCAGAATCAGAGGAAGACTCATCAACAACCTGCGTTATGCAAGTGACACAACCCTGCTTGCTAAAACTGAGGCGGACCTGAAGCGCTTGCTGCAGAAGGTCAAGGACTGGAGCTTTCAATATGGATTGAGGCTCAACATCAAGAAAACAAAGATTCTTACCACTAGGCCAGTTGGCAGCATCAGTATGGACGGTGAAGATATTGAGATTGGTAACAGCTTTAGTCTGCTTGGCTCCACAGTCAACACTCTTCGGCACCAGCAGCCAGGATATTAAAAGAAGTATTGCGATGGAAAAGTCTGCTGTTAGGGACCTCTCCAAAGTACTGAAGAGCAATGGTGTCACTCTGGAGACTAAGGTGCACCTGATACAGGCCATGGTCTTTGCAATCACTTGCTATATGTCAAAGAGCTGGACAATGAGTAGGGATGATAGAAGGAGAATTGATGCCTTTGAGCTACAGTGTTGAAGAACAGTGTTGAAGAACAGTGTTGAATATATCATGGACTGCTAAGAAAATGAACAGATTCATTCTGGAGAGGGTGAAACCAGGCTGCTCTTTGGAGACCAGTGTTCTGAAGCTTCATCTGACATACTTTGGACAGGTTGCAAAGAGAGACCAATCCTTGGAGAGAGACATCATGCTTGGGAGGGTGGAGGGACAGCGCAGGAGAGGAAGGCCCTCTATGAGGTGGATTGATTCAGTAGGTGTGGCAGAGACAGTGAGATTGGCACAGGATAGAGCTTGGTTTAGGGCTGTTGTACATCGGGTCGCTATGAGTCACAGGCGACTCAACAGCACATAACAGCAATAACAACGGATTGAATTAGAGGGCTCTGGTACCCTACCTGCAAGAAGCTGCATTGCAGTCTCAAAGGTGTGTGGTTCAAATCCACCAGATGCTCTGCTGGAGAAGGAGGGGCAATCTCCTCCTGTGCCAGTTGGATCCAACTCGACTGTACACAACAAGAAAAACCAAGAAAAAGAAGGGAAAAAAAGAAGGGGGAAAAACCAGCTTGAATTGCTGTTGTTTTTGTGAGATACTGTCAAATTAACTATGAGTCACAGGGCCCCTACAAATAACAGAACTGTTGATTTATTTATTTCAACAACAACAACAATCTCCACGTAATATCTGTGACATATTTTTTGCTTTAAAAAGATCTTTGATGTTTATTTAAAATTCAAATTTAACCAAGAGTCCTCTGTTTCAGTCAGCAACCCTAAACATGGAGAATGATTTAAAGGACATAAGAAAGACGAGAGGGAGGACATGAAGGAATTAGGAAAGATCCAGTGAGGATCTGAAAAGATGGGGTAATAGTGGCCATAAACCAATGGTGATTAATTTTATAAAACAAAATATATGGGGATGAGTGTATGAAACACAATGTGAATGGGGAGTATGTGGGGGGGGGGGCGGCAGGAAGAAACAAAAATAAAAACAAAAGAAAGCAAGAGAATTGTATAAAAGACAATGTAAACAACAACCACAACAACAGAAAGCCACAATGTGCATGAATGAAGCACAATGTATGTGAATGATTGTACAAAAACAAAGTACATGTTTGAAACACAAAGCACATGAATGATTGTATAAAAGAAAGATAGAGAAAAAGATTGTTCCAACCAAGGAGGCGCACAGCATGTAGCTACGTGGTTTGCCTTCTGTCTACCTCTCATCTTGAAGATCGTTCAGATGAGTTAGTTTGATTCATTTTCTAACCAAACCCTTCCTGACGTGAGACAGAGGAAGTGGAGGTGGTGTGAGAGGGGAAGTAATTGGGGAGGATGTGGTGGGGCTTACTGTCCTGTGGGAAGGATGTGGGTTTCACCACAAGTTTCATACTATTTTAGAGAACCACAAAGATAGCTCTCTAAAAGAGTGTGCAACTTAGTGGTAAGGAGTTGTACTGCCATTGCAAAAGCACTCGGTTCAAATCCACCAGCTACTTCAAGAGAGAAATATGGACAATGTCCTCACCTTCGATTTATTGCCTCAGAAAACCCACTGGAGGGTCAACTATGGGTAAGTTCCTACTTCATGGTACATAACAATAACAACAAGAAAATAGAATTAGTATTGGCAGCATCAGGACGGATGGTGAAGAGATTGAGATTGTTCACAGCTTTAGTTTGCTTGGCTCCACAATCAACACTCTTAACACCAATAGCCAGGAAATTAAAAGACGTATTGCCATGGAAAAGTCTGCTGTTAGGGACCTCTCCAAAGTTCTGAAGAGCAATGGTGTCTTTCTGGAGATTAAGGTGTGTCTGATACAGGCCATGGTCTTTGCAATCACTTGTTATGCATCAGAGAATTGGACAATGACTAGGGAGGATAGAAGGAGAATTGATGCCTTTGAGCTTCTGGTGTATTGAATGTACCATGGACTGCCAAGAAAACAAACAGATTCATCCTGGAGAGGATTAAGCCAAGCAACTCCTTGGAGGCAAGGATTCTGGGGCTTTGTCTGACATACTTTGGGCATGTTGCAAGGAGGGACAGGTCCTTGGAGAGGGACATCATGCTTGGGAGGGTGGAGGGACAGTGAAGGAGGGGAAGGCCTTCTATGAGGTGGATTGATTCAGTGAGTGGGGTAATCGGGATGGGTGTGTCAGAGACAGTGCAATTAGCACAGGATAGAGCAGGGTTTAGGGCTGTCATATATAGGGTTGCTATGAGTCGCATGGTCTTTATAATCACTTGTTATGCACCAGAGTTGGACAATGACTAGGGAGGACAGAGGAGAATTGATGCCTTTGAGCTGTGTATTGAATGTACCATGGACTGCCAAGAAAACAAACAGATTCATCCTGGAGAGGATTAAGCCAAGCAACTCCTTGGAGGCAAGGATTCTGGGGCTTTGTCTGACATACTTTGGGCATGTTGCAAGGAGGGACAGGTCCTTGGAGAGGGACATCATGCTTGGTAGGGTGGAGGGACAGCGCAGGAGAGGAAGGCCCTCTAAGAGGTGGATTGATTCAGTGACTGGGGTAATTGGGATGGGTGTGTCAGAGGCAGTGCGATTGGCACAGGATA
This sequence comes from Elephantulus edwardii, assembly GCF_000299155.1. Classification (NCBI taxonomy): domain Eukaryota; kingdom Metazoa; phylum Chordata; class Mammalia; order Macroscelidea; family Macroscelididae; genus Elephantulus; species Elephantulus edwardii. The sequence continues at coordinate 17,050,958 of NW_006399777.1, read as the reverse complement.
GAGCAGGGTTTAGGGTTGTTGTACATAGGGTCGCTATGAGTCGCAAATATAACAACAACAACAACATGAGTCACAAGCGGCTCAATGGCACATAACAACAACACCCAAAAGGATAGAAATTAGTTAGACAACAGTCAGATGACAACCCTCTTCCCTGCTCAGGACATGGCCATCAACCCCCAGGTTGTGTCAGAGGGAACTTTACCTCTGACACTTCCTTCTTGCTATCATCTCTAGTCACTTGGTATTTGTAGTAAGCTAGCATTTCTTGGAGGAAAAGCAGGAGAACTGTTGGAGGGAGAAATAGCCAGAACATTAGCTTGGGATTGGGTTTTTGTTTGTATTCACATTTTTCATTCTAAACCAGCATGCTGAAAATGCTGAGAGGCAAGTGTCAGAATTCCACCGATGGCTGCAGGGGGAGGAAGAGAGAATCTGATACAGTGTGCTAAGCGTCAGACGTCTTAGTCACAACACGCCAGACCCAGAGATTGTTGTGACCTTACCCTGGATGAAGAACTGGCAAAGAAACACACAGTGACCTCATCAGGGTTGCTCTGCAAGATTTCTCTGATTCACCATCATTATCACTTCTATGATGCAACAAAAATGTCTTCAGGGCTAAGGAATTGAGTGCCTGAAAGAAGAAAAATAGGCAGCTGTGCAATTTTCCTTCCACTGAGAGTCGAAAGGGACCTCTATTGCAATACAGAGTTCATATACACCCCTCTGACCCTGGGTTTGATGTTCCACCATGATAATTTGCTGGACAACCAGCTTGATTGCATGTCTGATCAATTTCAAACTGTGAAAGGTGAAAGATGACCTTCTGAGTTTCTTCCTCTCTGGCTTTCGTATTGTGTTGGAATACGAGTATTTGAATCATACTTGTATTAACAAGACTCCTTTGTAAGTTTACGGATGGCATTGTGTCACAGTGTTGTACTTCAGGATGGAACATGACACAATCCTTTTGAAAATGAGTCTTTTTCTGATCTATTAAAATCTCTGTTCTGCTTTAGAACTTGAAAGTAATTACTCTCTTTTAGTATCAGACCATTAACATTGTTATTGTTGTTATGTGCCATTGAGTCACCTGCAACTCATAACGACCCTATGTACAACAGCTCTGAAGCCTGCCCTGTCCTGAGCCAGTCTCACTGACTCGGACATACCAACCTTCATTAACCCAGTTACTGTATCAGTCCTTCTCATCTGGGGCCTTCCTCTCCTGCACTGTCCCTTCACCCTCTCAAGTGTAATGTCCTTCTCCAAGGACTGGTACCTCCAGGTCACATGCCCAAAGTGTGTGAGAAGGAGCTTCAAAATCCCAACTTCCAAGGAGAAACTTGGTTTCACTCTCTCCAACACAGACTTATTTGTGTTCTTGACAGTTCATGGTATGTTCAATACTCTTCTTCACCACCACAACTCAAAGGCATTGTTTCTTCTGTCATCTTTAATTCATTGTCCAGCTCTATGATACATAGCAAGTGATGACAAAGACCATGGGCTTGATCAGGCCACCTTAGTCTCTAGACTAACATCGTTGCTCTTCAGTACACTGGAGAGGTCCCTGAAAGCGTATTTTCCCAGTGCAATTCATCTTTTGATTTCTTCACTTCTAGGACCAAGAGTGTTGATTATGGCGTCAAGTAAGCTATAATTGTTAACAGCCTCAATCTCTTCTCCATCCATAATGGTGCTGCCAATTGGCCCCAGTGGTGAGAATCTTTGTCTTCTTGGTGTTGAGCTGCAATTCATATTGAAGACTATCCATTATTACTGAGCCTAGAATTCAACCAGGGAGTTCAGAAAATTGCCTTATGGTTGAGAAACCCACTGATAAAAAGGGGAGGATTGCAACTGGCAAGAAAGCGAAAGAAAATGAACATTTAAAAAACATTCCTTCAAAAGGGAAAGTGTCCTTTCAGCCAAGAAAGAGAATTCTGAGGAAAACCTTCTGATCCAGTTTAAATACTTTAACCGCTGCAGCTTGCCTTTGCCCCTGCAACCTCTAGCTGAACATATTCTCTTCATATAATAACAGAACTTTCCAGCCTGCATCAAAGATGCCCTCAAAGAGTAAGAAGGAAAATGTTCATGGTTTTAAACTTGAACTAAATTACTGCTAGGTTTGCTCTAAATCACAGCCTTTTCCCTCCATCTCCTTTCCCCCTTTACATGATGTGCTAAATTAAATAATTTTCCCTCCTCAAAAGGGTTCTATCAAGAAAGTCAATATTCAGTTAGTGCAGACATTGTAAGACCCAAGAACACGCCTTGACACCTCCAGGTCTTCTCTCTTAACAATTCTTAACTCTGTATTTTTGTGAGTATGGTGTTCTGTCTTGGAAGGGCGTGTTCCATGCTAACCAAGGACCTGACCTGGTGATGGCCATCTCTAAAGTCACACACATGTGTCTCTGAAATTTCCTAGCAATTGTTCTGTGCCATCAAGTTGCCTTTGATTCATGGATCGGTTCTAACTCGACAGTACACAACAGCAAACAAGGCTGTTGATGAGTCTTCTTCCAATGTTGATCCCACATTCCTCATGGAGTCCAGCTCCTTGAATTGTTTACTCAGTGTCCAGATTGAATAGATAGGTAAGGAGAAAATTGACAACTGGACACACACCTTTCCTGATTTTAACCATTAAATATTCCCATACTCTGTCCAAACAATTACATTATAGTCTATGTATAAGATTTGCATGAGTACAATTATGTGTTCTGGAATTCTAATTCTTCACAGTATTCACCGTAATTTATTATTATCTACACAGTCAAATGGCTTTGCATAGTCAGTAAAATGAGTATATATCTCTGGTGTTCTTTGCTTTCAGCCAAGATTCATCTGACACCAGCAATAAGATCCCTTGTTTTACAGCCTTTTCTGAATCCAACTTGAATTCCTGATGATGTAGTAATTTTTTTTAAATTTTATTTTATTATTATTTTGTGTGTCCGTGTACCGTCAAATCGGATCTGACTGGTACAGGAGGAGATTGTCCCTCCTTTCCCGGCAGAGCATCTGGTGGATTTGAACCATGCACCTCTGGGATTGCAGTGCAGCTTCTTGCCACTAGGCCACCAGAGCTCCCCTATGATGTAGTAATTTTTTTAAATAACCTTCAGCAGTATGTGGCTTGCATTTGATACAAATATTCTATAATTTCCACTTTCTGTTTGACCACCTACTTCGGAAATGGGAACAGATATTGATCTCTTCCCGTCGGTTGGCCAGATAGCTGTCTTTCCAATTTCTTGGCATTGATTAATGAGAACATCCTAAGCTGTATCTGCTTGTTGAACCGTGTATAAGCTCTCATGAATAAACATGATCATTTTGTTTTCCTTTTGATAGGCTAACACTTTAAAAAACCCATCCCCTTGATGAATAAACATGAGACCCTTCCCCCACCTTTAGAGCCTTTAAGAGATTTCCTTCCTCTTTTGTCCTGTGAATCCTGGGCCAGTCGAGCTTTGTCTCTCTATCTCTCCCTTTGCAAATTATTTTCTACAATAAACCTCTTTCTTTGCTTGCATAGAAAAGTAAGGGCTCCTGTTTTTTCCATTCTTACTTTAGAGAAGGAAGAATCATTTAAAGAGTGCGCTGGAAACATTTTCTCAGAGGTCACATTTAGGACACAGTCAGGCTGTAGCGTCTTGTAATGCCTTTCATGATCTGAACAGTCTGAGGGAAAATAATTCAGCACATCATTAAGGAGGGAAAGAGGCACAAAGTGAGATTTGTACACCAGTGTTCATAGCAGCATTGTTCACCATCGCAAGAACTTGGAAACAGCCTAACTGTCCATCCACAAACGAATGGATGGAGAAATTATGATACATTCACACAATGGAATACTATGCAGCACGCAGGAGCAATAACTTTGTAAATTATTACCTAACTTGCAAGGGACTGGAGAGTCTTACGCTGAGTGAACTAACTCAGTCCCATAAAGATTAATATTGTATAAGACCATTATTGTAGAATGAGTATAAGGCTCCAGGAGGGGTGGGAGGAGCTGGAAGCAGAGGGATGTGGATGTGCAGGGGGAAGGGGAGGATTAATCACTGGGTTGTACAATGCGATGGGTGGGGTGGAGGTGAGAGAAATTAAAAGAATTTGTTCAAATTTGTATTAGAATTTTGTAAATAAACTAATGAAAAGAAAAAAGTCAACTTGGGGAAGAGGAGGGAGGGAGGGGGTTAAAATGTGCAACAATGAATGAATGAAAATCTAACTTTCCGGTAAACTTTTGTTAAAATGACAATTAAAAGAAAAAAATTTTATTTAAAAAAAGTGTGGTGGGTGAGAGGCTGGGGAAAGGAAAGAAAGTCTGTGATTCAGAGAGAGCAATTGTTGTTACGTGCCATTGAGTGGACTTGGACTCATAGCAAATACTATGTACAACAGCTCTGAACTCTGCTCTATCCTGAGTCAATTTCATCATTTCTGACACACCCACCTCCATTACCCTAATCACTGAGTCTCATTCAGTGTCTTCCTCTCTTTTACTGTCCTTCCTCCCTTCGAAGCATGATGTCCCTCTCCAAGGACCCATCCTTCCTTGCAATGTGCCCAAAATATGTGAGATGAAGCTTCAAAATCCTTGCTTCCAAGGAGCACCCTGGTTTCACCCTCTCCAAGCCGGACCTGTTTGTTCTCTTAGCAGTCCTTAGAATATTCAATATTCTTCTCCAGCACCACAACTCAAATGCATCAATTATTCTTCTATCATCCATCGTCATTGTCCAGCTCTCAGATGCAATGCAAGTAATTACAAAGATCATGGCCTAGATCAGGCACACCTTTGTCTCTAGACTGACACTATTGCTCTTTAGTACTCTGGAGAGGTCCCTGACAGCAGATTTCACCAATGCAATTCATCTTTTGATTTCATGCCCAACAGTCACCCCATTAAAATTTAAAAGGTACATTTCCCTTCTCATTCTTTATAAAGGTTATTCTTTTTTTTTTTTATAAAGGTTATTCTTGACACAAGATCAGAAGATTCTATTATTATATTACTAGAAAAGAGTGATGCTCTTCAGCTATAGATTTCAGAGTGGAGGCAAATTGTGGTTGCTGTTCTGTGGTGTCGAGTCAGAACCGCCTCTAACTGATGCTTCAGTAGGTTTTCAGAGACTGTAAATTGCGTGGGAGGAGATTGGCCATCTCTCTGCTGTGGAGCAGCTGGAGGGTTTGAACAACCTGCCTTTTTAAAAAAATTATTAATTTTAGTGAAAATTTACAGAGACTTAGGATTTCCAGTAATTCGTTGTTGCACTTTTCTCTCTGCCCACCCCTCCCCCCCCCCAGTTCACTCTTCTCCTTTAAAAGGAAAAGAAAAAGTCTTTCATTGTTATGCAATCCCTCCCCTCAAGTCCACTCCACTATGCAGCCTTCGCTCTGGACTCATGACATGACAATAATATCCAATCATATATCCCTTTTAAACAGTTCTCTCTCTCACCTGGTTCAATGCAGTATACATTATTTATCTCATCTTTCTCAGTCTCCCCCAACCCTGATGTCAGTCCTGTTTTACAACAGTGGCACTATGCAGTATTTGTCCTTTTGAAACTGAGATATTTCACTCAGCATAATGTCCTCCAGGGTCACCCATTTTGAATAATATTTCATGAGTTCCTTGTTTTTCAGTGCTGCATAGTATTTCCACAGCTTCTCTATCCATTTGTTTGTTGATGGGCACTTGGGTTGTTTCCAACTCTCTGCTATTGTGAAAAAGCCACAATAAAACATGGGTGTGCATATATCTGCTTGTGTGGCTGTTATGGTTTCTTTAGGGTAAATTCCCAGTAGTGGCCTAGTGAACAGAAAGTTATGCTACCAAGACGAAGGTGGGTGATTTTAATCTGCTGCCCTCAGGCCAGGTTCAAATTGTTTTCCTGTCAAACATTCTTCTAGGTGGTACAGCATAGCACTGGTCTGTGCTTTGCTGTATAGAGGTAACTTGTGGTTGCTGTGATGCTAAACACTGTGACACTGATGTGGCAAACGTGGTAATGGTTACCCCTGGTGGACAGTGTTAGCTGGAGCTTCCCGACTAAAACGAGCTTGGAAGGAAGCAGGAGTGGCATCCACTTCCGAAATGGCTTGCCTCCAGAAACTCTATGAACAGAGCTCAGGCCTTTCATTCATAGGGACACTATGAGTCATCTACGACTCGAAGGCACCGAACAACAATAACAACTACATATAGAAAACTTAATCTTGTCAGATAATGAGTAAGGATGACTAAAGAAGAATTGATGCCTTTGAGTTGTGTTGAAGAAGATCACTGAACATGTCCCATGGATGGCCAACAGAACAAACAAATACATCTTGGAGAGGGTGCAGCTGGAGTGCTCCTTGGAGGCAAAGATGGTGAGGTTTCGCCTCACATTCTTCAGGCCTGTTGTTAGGAGGGGCTATTCCTTGGAGAGGGGCATGGTGCTCGGGAGGGTCAGTGAAGGAGGGGAAGACCCTTGACCCAGTGGATTGACATGATAAATGCCGCAATGGGCTCTAGTGAGTCAGGAAGTTGTGAAGACGGCACAGGCTAGAACAGGGTTCAGATCTGTTGTTCATAGGAACGCTATGAGTCGTACTCAACTCAATGGCACCTAAAACCAAAAACAGCATTGTCAGCGGGAACTCTGACGGCTTAGTTTGAAAGGAGTTGTGCTACTAATTCAAAGGCGGAGCCTGTCTGGAAGTTCAAATCCACTAGCTACGCCTTGGGAGAAAGACGGATAATCTCCTTCCATGTGTGACCTCAGAGTCCCGATGAAAGGTCAGCTGTGAGTTGACTTTGACTCGTTGAATCCCATAGAACATTAACTCTTTTGTGGCATGCCCTGCCTAACCTGGGACAGTGGGAACTTTTAAATCCCCTTCTGATCACTTGGGAGTCATGGGGAGGAGTCAAGAACGGGCCTTCAGTCTCAAACATCCCTTGTCTCTGCCCTATGTCTAAAGTTTCCTTTTGTGGAATTACTTTCATGACAAACTTTGGCTCAAGGACAACTGCTTGTTCTTATAAAGGAAAGTTTTACCGGAACACAGTCACTTACTGTCTCTGGTTGCTTTTGAACTTCAACAGCAGAGCTGGGCAGTGGAGATGGAGACGACGTGGTGAGTACAACCTTCAAGTATTCTTCCTCTTGTTAAGAAAACTTTGACACTCTCCATTTTACCCTAGAGGTTAGCTTGCTTGCTTCCAACACCTTCATTCTCTTTTTATTTTTTTTCTTTCTCTTACTCTTCCTCAGAAGATGCTGGCTTTCCCAAGGATGTTGTTGTTGTTGTTGTTGTTGAGTACCATTGAGTTGGAACCGATCCATTCCTGACCCTCCAGTGGGTTTTCAGAGATAATTAATGGAACAGGAGGAAATTGCCCATTCTTCTCCTGCAAAGTAGCTGGCAGATTTGAAAC
>NW_006399777.1:17040962-17042958 GCF_000299155.1 Elephantulus edwardii | reverse complement strand
AACAAAAAAGTGAATTGTGTTGTCTGTGAATTCAGAATTGAGAAGAGATAATAGGTTGTAATCTTCTTCTGTTATTGTTTTCATGGACTATCATGCACAGTTGACCCCTCAGGGGTTTTTTAGGCCAGTAAATTGTGTGAGAGGAGATTGCACTTCCTTCTCCCTCAGAAAGGAGCATCTAGAGATGCTAAATGCTTTCACAGGGTGTAAGAAGCAGGACTGCCAACCTGAAGGCCAGCAGTTCAAATCCACCAGTTGCTCTGAGGGAGAAAGACAGGAAATCTCCTCCCTTGTGCTTTTCAGCCTCTGAAAACATGCTGGAGGGTCAACTATGAGTTGGTTAAGACCCAGTGTTATACAACCACAATTGGCCTAAAGGAATTGAGATAATTTAGCTCCCTAGGTTTTAGCATTGTTTTCCTCTTTATTTAGCAAGACATTATAATACTTATATTCTAATTTTATTTCTTTCATTCCATGTTTTGTCTGTACATTGATATTGGTGTTTGTTCCCTAGAGGAAAAGCTACTCAAGGTTCATGTTTGAAGGTACATGGAAAAACTGGACCAAAAGACAGACTAAAAGACACTGTTATTGTTGGTGTTGTGTACTGTCAAGTCACCTGAGACTCTTAGTGACCTTATGTACACCAGCTCTGAATCCTGCCCTGTCCTGGGCCAAACTCACTGTCTCCATCACACCTAATCCCATTGTGCCAGTTATCATGTCAATCCATCTCATCCTGGGTCTTCCTCTCCTGTGCTATCCCTCCACCTTCCCAAGCATAATGTCCTTCTCCAAGGACTGACTACTAGACACGTGTCCAAAGTATGTGAGACGGAGCTTCAAAACCTAGGCTTCCAGGGGAGGATGGACATAGTGTCTGTGCTAGTGGCTGGTCCAGGACGTAAGGGGGGTGACGCCAGAGTTGGGTGGGCTGTGGCAAGCAGTGTCTCCTTGGGGTCCGTGAGTAGCATGATAGCTGGAGCCCAATGAACTGGACACAATCACCACCGATGTGATTGTGGAGCTGCACGCGCCCTTAGGAAATGAGGGTCTGGCTCCGGGACATTAAGGTCTGGGGGAAGATTAAGGTCAGTTCTCATAACATAATCCAGAAAACACCTATTTCCTTATATAAGGTTTCTGAGACTTTGCAATGTTGTTGCTGTTGGGTCCCGTCAAGTCAAGCTGACCCATAGCTGACCCTCCAGTGGGTTTTCAGAGACAGTTAATCACACGGGAGGAGATTGCCCATCCTTCTTCCGTGGAGCAGCTGGTGGCCTCGAACCGCTTGGCTTGAGGATTGCAGTGCAGCTTCTTGCCACTAGGCTACCAGAGCTCCCTTCAAAGCCATTAAAGTGCCCAAACTGGAAAGTAGCAGGGCTTAATGTTTGATGTTTATATTTCTTCTCCGAACAATTCCAAAAGAAAAATATCCTCTAAGCCTCACTTATTCGTTTGGTGATTTTATCAAGACATCTTCTGATTTCTTCACGTGGGGAGCATGAGAAATACATTTCCGTACTCCTTGCATTTTAGACATGATTCTGTGTGTCCAGGGTGTCATGGTCATAGACATGATTCCTTGAATTTTAGAAAAATATCCTCATGCTGTCTTCACCTTGGGTAGAAATTTAACTGTGTTAAAAATAATCAAAACACAAAGAAATTAAAGCAGAAGGTTTATTCTGAACAACAATTCTATATGCACACAGAGAGAGCATTTAATTTCTAAAAATAGGTGGAAGACACTCAAAATGTTTATTGCACCAGTGACTATAACCTGAGCATGACAGAGATTGGAAGGACAGACTAGGATAGGGTAAGGTTTCTATTTCTTGTTCATATGGTCACTGTGAATTGTAGTTAACTTGAAAGCACCCAACAACAACAAAATAGTTACAGCTGTTAAAAAGAAATTCTTTTAATTAGTCCAAAATGATAATACAATATTTGATTGTTTTAGGATTTAGTAAGCAGTTTTCAAGCTGAG
>NW_006399777.1:17023466-17040594 GCF_000299155.1 Elephantulus edwardii | reverse complement strand
CACACTCACACACACTCTCTTCTATACCTATAGTACCTGTTGTTTAGTATATTTCCTTTCCACTCCCGGAAAGAGGGTTTGTGGAAGAACTCATTTCCAGTTGTGGGAGGGAGGAATGATCTGAAAAACGTCTCTCATCTCAGGGCCCATAATGATTCTGGGGGAAGTTGGCTGTCTTGGCAAGGAGAATCTATTTGTTTTAAAAAAAAGAAAAGAAAAGAAAAAGAGGGACCTTAATTTATTTGAATTTTCTATGCAAATCAACATAACATTTTTTTAAAATTGGGGGGGAGGAAGAGAAAATGCTCCCAAGGTAGGGGAGTTTACAAAAGCTTAAACACATTTTTGCTTAATAAACACAAGTTTCCACAGTGATGAAGTGCTCAATGGTTATTGTGTCAACATTTAAAGAAAGGACTCCTGAAAATGTGACCTTTTACCTACTTGTTACTCTGAGATCGCTTGAAATTAAAACAGAGGAAGCACACATTCTTTTTTATTCTTAGTTACCCTTTTTTAACCAAAATGACAACATTCCCCCTTTTTTATCATAATTTGAATGAAAAGGTTTATAAAGCAAAACGGTGTTTCATTTAGCCATTCATACATGTTTTTATTTATGACAACTGTAATTGGTGTTGTAATTACACCAACGAGGTAAACGCCTCCTTCCCATTTCTTCCTTGTGGTACTCTTTTCTATAAATCCTTCTGTCCTGCCTGTCTTCATTATCTTGTGATATGCATCAGAGAGTTGGACAATGACCAAGGAGAATAGAAGGAGAATTGATGCCTTTGAGCTGTGGTGCTGGAGAAGAGTATTGAGTGTATCATGGACTGCTAGGAAAACAAACAGATTCATCCCAGGAAGGGTTAAACCAGGTTATTTCTTGGAGGCAAGGATTCTGAGGCTCCATCTGACATACTTTGGACATGTTGTAAGGAGGGACAGGTCCTTGGAGAGGGACATCATGCTTGGGAGGGTGGAGGGAAAGCGCAGGAGGGGAAGACCCTCTATGAGGTGGCTTGATTCAGTAACTGGCGTATTCAGGATGGGAGTGTCAGAGACAGTGCGATTGGCACAGGACAGAGCAGAGTTTAGGGCTGTTGTACATAGGGTCGCTATGAGTCACAAGCGACTCGATGGCACATAACAACAACAACAACAACCATAATAAAGATACCACAAGTGGATGGCTTTGAAAAGCAGACATTTATCCTCATTAATTTAGGAGGTAGAAGAATAAATTCAGTGTTTAGCACTAAGGACAGAGCCCTCTTTGTCCCTGTCATTTCTGGAGAAAATGTTACTGAACACAAAGGGTTCTTTTCCATAGTCAATTGCCGATAAGACAGATTACAATATCCAAAGTACTTTATTGCAGATCTGGGAGAGCAGTGAGAATCCTCTCAAAAACAGCTTCCTAGTCTAATAGTGGTCATTGTCTCTTACACTTGGGTTAGATGTTAAATTTACTTAACAAGTCACTTTTGTTAGTTAAAGCTACAAGGTGTTTACATTAAAAAATAATAGTTTACATATAGTTACTAGTGAATAGATAACTTGTGAAATAGTTTTCACATGACTGAGAGAAATAGTTTCTTATCTTTCTTCTGTGGAGCAGCTGGTGGATTCAAACCACATGCCTTTGGCATGAGAAAAACAGTTTCAAAGAGGTAAATGCTAATCTAGCATTTCGCTCCTGGTAAACAAGCAGTTTAAAGTACAAGACTAAAGAAAGGGGGAAAAAACAGAATTCTGGGGCAAAATAACCAGTTACTAATTGAATGTTTGGATACGCCTGAATTTATTAATATCACCCATCAGAAAGGCCTTTTCTTTCCATCAGCATCTGTAGACCAGGCATTCCTTGGAGATCTCCAAGTATCTTGCCCTTTCCTGGCATCATGGAGCTTTCAGCATGGGCACCAGAATTCTAAAGGAGATACTGCATTCCCAGAAACTCTTCTTTTTTGGTAATAATGAAGAACCCCTAGGCTCACTTTGTTCTCCTTTTATCTCTTAAGAAATAAAAGATGTCAGGAAGCTCTGGTGGACTAGTGGCAAGAAGCTGCACTGTAATCCCAGAGGTACTTGGTTCGAATTCACCAGATGCTTTGCTGGAGAAGGGGCAATCTCCTTCTGTACCAGTCAGATCTGATGTGATGGTACACACACAGAAAATAATTTTTAAAAAAATTTAAAAAAATAAAAGATGCCAAAGACCACATTTTAGAGAAACTCCCCTTATACTCAGTGGCCTATCAAAATACCCTCAAAAGAGCCACATCTAAGCTCATCTGGTTGAGTTCTTACTAGACTTGTTTTTCTAGTTCTTTGTCTTAGGAAACAGCACTGGGACTGGTTGACCCTTGCCCTTCTTCTTCCTAGTCATGCTTGAAGAAGTAGACAAAGGTCAGGGAGATGATGGTTTCTCCTTGGACCCTGCACTCCGTGGCGAATCTTCATCCCTTGTATTTTGGGCATGTTACAGGAGAGGCTATTTGTTGGAGAGAGACACCATACTTAGGAAGACGGAGAGACAATCAAAGAGAGGAAGACCCTCAATGAGATGGTTTGACACAGCGACGGCAGCAACGGCTCAGACGTGTCAGAGATGCTGAGGATGGCACAGGAGAGGACGGAGCTCACATCTGTTGTCCACAGGGTTGCTATGAATCGTGCCTGACTCAGTGACACCTAAGAACCACAACATGCTCGTAGAATCATGCTTGGAAAGACGGAGGGTCAGTGACAGAGATGAAGACCCCACAAGATGATCATCAACACAGTGACTTCATCAGTGGACTTAAATGTATCAGAAATTACGAGGATGTCACATGGTTCAGATCTGTTACTCATAGGGCCCCTATGAGTTGTATTCTACTTGACAGCACCTAACAACAACAACAACAATAGTGCATTCCTTAGACTATGTATGTACGGGAGATTTTTGTTTAAGGATGTATATAGCTGGTCACTTCCCCCCAGCACTCAGCAGAGTCTTCTAGCCAGTTGGTCACCTTTAGATCTTTGCAGTTCTGCTCCCGTGGTCATTAAGCATTCCTTTGCTAATGAGCTGAATCTAATATTCTTCCTTAGACTCATTAATTCCATTATTATCAGATTCAAGCATTCATTAATAAATTGAAGTAATGTCTATCTCTGGTGGATTGGGCCAGCTGGTGGATTTGAACCATATACCTTCTTATCACGAGGCCACCAGAGCTCCATTTACTTAGCACCTCTTATGTTTCTTTCAGAAATGTTTACAAAACATTGGGGCTAGTTTTCTTAGGAGGAGAGAGAGAATGGAAGTGGAGATAGAGAAGTGGTGTTGGTGTAAGTCATTATTACCTTAATTAATGTTGTGTGCCGTGGAGTCAGAACGGACTTACAGCTGACCCTCCTGCCGGCTTTCACAGGCTGTGAACAGCACGGACAGAGATTGACTGTCTCTCTGCTGTTGAGCCACAGACGAGTTAGAGTCGTGTGCCTTTGGCTTGGCAGTGCACCTCCTTCTCACTCATCAGATGTCTCTCCTTCTATGATAGGAAGGTGAATGGTACCAACTAGAGCAGGGGACCCAGAAGCACACGTCTTAAAATTTAGCAAAAAAGTTTAGAGTGAAGTATGCAAAGGCTTTTGACTGTGTGGATCATAACAAACTGTGGCTGACTCTGAGAAGAATGGGAATCCCAGAACACTTGATTGTGCTAATGCAAAACCTATACTTGGGCCAAGAGGCAGTTGTCAGAACAGAGCAGGGAGACACTGGATGGTTCAAAGCAAAAAAAAAAGGGGTCCCTCAGGGATGTATTTTGTCTCCATACCTTTTCAATCTGTATGCAGAACAGATCATCTGAGATGCTGGACTGTACGAGGAGGAATGTGGCATCAGGATTGGTGGAAGAATCATCAAAAACCTGCGTTATGCAGATGACACAACCCTGCTTGCTGAAACTAAGGAGGACCTGAAGCGCTTGCTGCAGAAGGTCAAGGACTGCAGCCTTCAATATGGATTGAAGCTCAATATCAAGAAAACAAAGATTCTCACCACTGGGCCAATTGGCAACATCAGTATGGATGGTGAAGAGTTTGAGATAGTTAACAGTTTTCATTTACTTGGTTCCACAGTCAACACTCTTGGTAACAGCAGCCAGGAAATCAAGAGATGAATAGCATTGGGAAAGTCAGCTGTGAGGGACCTCTCAAGAGTAATGATATCAGGCTGGAGACTAAGGTGTGCTTGACCCAGGCTATAGTCTTTGCAATTATGTGCTATGCATCAGAGAGTTGGACAGTGAATAGGGATGATAGAGAATTGATGCCTTTGAGCTGTGGTGCTGGAGAAGAGTGTTGAATATACCATGGACTGGTAGGAGAACAAACAGGTTTGTCCTGGAGAGGGTGAAGCCAGAATGTTCCCTGGAGTCATGGATTCTGAGGATCCGTCTGACATACTTTGGGCATGTTGCAAGGAGGAACTGGTCCTTGGAGAGGGACATCATGTTTGGGAGAGGGGAGGGACGGCCCAGGAGCGAAAGACCATTGATGAGATGGATCGATTCTGTGAGTGGAGTGGTGGGAGTGAGTGTGTTTGAGACGGTGAGGTTGACACAGGATAGAACTGTGTTTAGGGCTCTTGTACATAAGGTCACTATGAGTCACAAGCAACGCGATGGCACATAACAACAACAAGAAGCATGAAGGAGATTTTAGGCAGTGATACGTTTTCACTGTAAACCATATTTTCCCATATAACGCCATAGCTTACTTAAAACCCCTCTTAGTGCACGAGTTTGACTGCTTAGAATAGAATTTTTTTATTTTATTATTTTTTGTGTATACTGTCAAATGGGATCTGACTGGTACAGGAGGAGATTGTCCCTCCTTCTCCAGCAGAGCATCTGGTAGATTTGAACTGTGAACTTCTGGGATTGCAGTGCAATTTCTTGCCACTAGGCCACCAGGGCTCCCCAGAATGGTAATTTAAAGTTCTTTAAAAGCAAGATATCTATCTTAGGAGATAATGTTAGGGGCAGGGAAATGTCTTTTAAGGCAGAGTGAAAATACCAACAAATGGAAAATATGGGATAAAAATAAAATAAAATGATATGGAGGACATCTCCATGTATCTGGAGGAGGGACACAGAGAAATTGAAGAAGTAGTCCAAGGACAATTTTCCTCTGGGGGAAAGAAATACAGCTCATCTGACAAGAATTCACTGACATCAAACACGGGAAGAATATTTTTGAGCAAATACGGCAGAAGCTGGTAGGAAAAGAAAAGACTTTTACTGAGATGTAAAACAATTTGCAAACAAGAAGTTGCAAGATCTAGAGGATTCAGAATCAAATGATGGGGTGGAAGTTCAAGAAGTTTTTATAATACAGGAAACGTCAAGTGCAGTAATGAATGAATGGAAATCCAAATTCTCTGTAAATGTTCATTAAAATTCTTAAAAAAAATAAAATAAAAAAACCAAAAAAAATACAGGAAACGTCAATAAAAATGCGGTGATTGAGTTAGTTCACTCAGCTTAATGCTCTTCAGTCTCCTAAGGAAAAATACTGCATAAGACCATTATTGTAAGCATAGAAGGATAACTATTAAAACATGTACGGGAGCTCAAAGCAGGGAAGCGGTGGGAGCAGAGGGGTGAGGATGGATAGGGGTAAAACCACAGGGTTACAGAGTTTGGTGGGTGGAGAGAAGGGGAAAAGGAAATGGGAAGGATCTGGGTGAAAAGACAGGGTAATGATGGGCCAGGTCCAACGGTGATTATTTTGTAAAACATAATGCATGAGAATGATTGTATGAAACAATATGAATGAAGAATAGTGTGAAACACAATGTATACAAATTTTGTAGGCAAACCAAAAAAACAAAAATTCAGTAACTTGGTTGCCGTTGGTTACAACATTGGGTAAGGGTGTATCCAATTTGTAGGAGATGACATGCTTCGGAAATTGCTCTCTTAAAAGACATCACCAAATTGGGCATTTCTGGCTTTGAAACAATCACAAGACTTTCTTGGCAGCACTTAGAGATAGATGTACATGTAATCCTAAGGTGTATTTTGAGTAAGCATGAACCTTCTAAGAATTGTTCGGCGCCTGCTTTGGGAACAAGATGTATTTTTAAGGAAGTAAAACCCTTGAGCAAACAAAATCACATTCTTCTTCCAAATTTATTTACCCAGTGATTTTTCTCAGTGCCAAGCTGCCGGATTGACAGATTGCGTTCTCCATAAAGAAGTTACTTTTTATTTACAACGGTGTCTTGGGCTCAGGCTTTAGTATAGCCTCAAGCTCATGTGAGGCGCCCTCGGTTAATTTGGGGTCTTCTTAATCTACAGAGATTCTTGAAAGACTAGAGATGATAACAAATATAGGCAATAAGACTCTATACACACCTCTCTCTCTCACTCTCTCTCACACACACACACACACACACACACACACACACACACACACACACATTCCATGTCCTTTTCTCTTTCAAGGACTCTGTTGTCTTCCAAGGTGGGGAAACAGAATTGGCAATCTGCTTCCTCCTGTCTCCTCTGTGCTGGTTATTGTTGATTGCCTTTGAGTCGAGCACGACTCGTAGCGACACTATGAACAAAAGGCCTGAAGCCTCTCTACAACTATTGACATTTATCAAAGTTCATAGAGTTTCCGGAGGCATGTTGTTTAGGAAGTGGATGCCACTCCTGCTTCCAGACCTGTCATAGTATGTTATTGTTGTTATGTGCCACTGAATTGCCTGTGATGTATAACGACCCTATGTACAGCAGCTCTGAACCCTGCCCTATCCTGAGCCGGTCTCACTAATTTAGACATACCAACTCCCATCACCCCAGCGACTGGATCAATCCATCTCATCCAGGATCTCCTTCTCAT
This sequence comes from Elephantulus edwardii, assembly GCF_000299155.1. Taxonomy (NCBI): domain Eukaryota; kingdom Metazoa; phylum Chordata; class Mammalia; order Macroscelidea; family Macroscelididae; genus Elephantulus; species Elephantulus edwardii. Next base: position 17,033,685 of record NW_006399777.1, on the reverse strand, counting down.
GTGCTATCCGTCCACCCTTCTGAGCATGATGTCCTTCTCCAAGGATTGATCTCTCTTATGCTGGCAGATGATTAAATATTGGAAGTTCCACCTCACTTATGTCTCTCAGATTGGTTTTCAAGAGGTCAGGGACAGGTTTAAGATTCTGTGATAACAGCAGTGGGTTTCCCAGGGACTGCGAAGGTGGGGATGTGGCTTTAGCTGACCCCTCTCTGCCTGGACTTGGCATTGTAAATGGTCAGTGTCTTTACAACAGGCAAGAAAGCAATTAAATAAAAATCCTAACATTTAAAAAATATTATTTTTTTAAAAAAGAGGTGTCCTTTTAGTCTTGTTGTAGTTAGATGCCATCAAGTCGAGTACAACTTCAGAGCGATTCAATGAACAACAGATCTGAACTTTGTTCTAACTTGCACCACCCTCATCGTCTCTGATGTGTTTGAGTCTATGGTTACAGTCACTGTGTCAGTTCATCTTGTTGAGGGTCTGTCTCTCTTTCCTCTGACCCTCCACCTTTCCAGCATGATGTCCTTTCAAAGGACCAATCCCTCCCGACAGCATGTCCAAAGCTTATGAAATAATGTATCATCATCCTTGCCTCTAAGGAGCTCTCTGGTTGCACAGATCTGTTGCTCTTTTGCTAGGTCCATGAGACATCCACTGCTCTTCTCCAACCCCATGACTCAAAGGCATCCATTCTTCCTTCTGTCATCATTATACACTGTCCGACTTTCAGATGCATAAGAAGTAACTGAAAAAGAAATCTAACTTGCATCAGGCCCGCCTCCATCTTTAACTTGACATGACTGCTGTTCAGTGCTTTGGAGAGGTCCTTGACAGCAGAGTGTCTCAATTCAATGTGCCTTTTGAGTTCTTTTTTTTTTTTCTTTCCTCTTTATTTTTATTTTATATTGATTTGTATACTTTTGCACTTCACACATTCCTGCATTCACATTGTATTTCAAATGATCACTCATGTACATTGTATTTTATAAGATGAATCAACATTGATCTATGACTATTACCCCATCTTTTTAGGTACACATTAGATCTTTCATAATTTCTACACCCACCCCTGCTCTCCAAACTCTATTATACTAGTGATTTCCTTCCCTCCTCCTCTCTACTTTCCTACCCCCTCACCTTCTGCCTTTGGGCTTTTATCCACATCTTACTAGTTATCTTTCTATTTTTACAACAACAGTCTTATGCAGTATTTGTCCTTATGAGACTGAGGTAGTTCATTCAGCATAATACTCTCCAACCTTTCCCATGTTATATAGTGTTTTACAAAATCATTGCTCCTTAATGCTGCAGAGTATTCCATTATGAGACTGTGTCACAATTTCTCAATCCATTCGTTTGTTGACGGACATTTAGACTGTTTCCATTTTCTGACTATTGTGGATAATGCTGCTATGAATATAGGTGTACAAATCTCTGTATCTCAGTTTTATTCTCCTCAGAGTACATTTCAAGCAGGACAATGGCTGGATCATATAGGATTTCTGTTTGGTTTCTGAGGAAATGCCACACTGCCTTCCAGAGTGGTTTTACCATGGGTGTGACTGTGAATTCTACTAAAATAAACTCATTGACAACTTCAGTCTTTTCTCTATCTACTACAATGTTGTCTATTGGTCTGGTGGTAAAGATTTTTATTTTCTTGATCTTTTCAATACTGATTGAAAGCTGCAATCTTTGACCTTCTGCAACAAGTGTTTCGAATCATCTTCAGTTTCTGCAAGGAGTTTGTGTCATCTGCATAACTTAGGTTGTTGATGAAACTTCTTCCAATACTGATTTTTTTTTCAATTCTTTTTTAATTTAGTACAGCTTCTCAAATGATTATTCAGCATACAAGTTGAATAGATATTGAGAAGGGATATAACCTTGACATACATCTTTCTGATTTTAAACCATAGATTGTTGTTCTTTGTTGTTGTATGCAGTTGAATTGACTATGGCTCTTAGTGGCCCTGTGGACAATGGATCTGAACCCTGGCCTCTCCTGAGCCCTATCCTGTGCCAGACTTGAGCCTATTGTTTCAGTCAACATGTCAATCTCTCTTGTTAAGGAGAGTCTTCTCTTACACTAACCCTCTACTTTTCCAAGCTTGATGTCCTTCTCCAAGAACTGGTCCCTCTTAATAACATGCCCAAAGTGTATAAGACTACGTTTCACCATCCTTGCCTCCAGGGACCACCCTGGTTTCACTTTCTCCAAGACAGACCAGTTTATTCTCTTGACAGTCCATGGAATATTTAGTACCCTTCTCCAACATTATGATTCAAAGCATCGATTCTTCTCCTTCCATCTTTAGTCATTGTCCAACTTTCAAATGCATAGCAAGTAATTGAGAATACTATGGTTTGGATCAGGCACACCTCAGTCTTTAAATGGACACCATTGCTCTTTAATATTCTGGAGAGAACCCTGACAATGATTCCCTCTCCCCAATCCTACTTGTCTTTTGATTATTTTTTCAATGAAACACTCTTAAACAAGCCTCTTTATTTCCAAAATCCACCAAAGTCTTCATATGCTATGGTATATTGTTAATTTCTGAAAGGAAACAGAAAATTAGAGCATTTTCCAATTATTCATGTCCATGGATTCTTTTTAGGATTGTTTATATAACTCAATTCAAGGCATTCTACCTAGAAACATCTCTATGGCCCTTAAAACATGAGATGCATTAGCTCTTTTTTAAAAATAGTAGTTTGAATGGAAGTTTACAAAGAAATTTGCTTTTGCTTCACTCATTTGTATAGATTTATCTCCCTTCTTTCATTCCCCCCAATTCCTGAATACGTGTCCTGGAGCAACTTGTCAGTTGTGTTACTCATAGTGTCTCATGTCCATTCTTTCCAGAATTATCTTCCCTTCATCTATTCCAAAGACGTATATAGCTCCTTATCTATTCATTCTCTTCCTGTTCTCCTCACTTCCCCTACCCACCCACTCCCACCACCCTTTAATCCTCTTGATTTTATAACAGTGTTCTTATATTGCACTTGTCCCTTTATGACTGAGTTAGTTTACTCAGCATAATGGCTAGATTCATCCATGCTGTATCTTTTGAGATCTCCATTGTTTTTCAGTGCTGTGTAATATTCCACAATGTGGATATACCAGTTTTTCTCTCTATCCTAACATGAATGTGCATACATCTATTAGAGTCTTATCTCTGTTTTCTTTCAGGTAGATTCCTAGCAGTGGGATAGCTGAGTTTAATGGTAATTCTATTTTCAGTCTTCTGAGGAAGCACCAGATTACCTTCCACAGGAAGCAGCTGACTGCCTTATACCATCTACCAGCCAATGTGTGAGGGTTCCAATTTCTCTGCATTCTTTGTCATGCTTTTTTATTTGTTATCCTGTTGAACTTTGCCAGTGTTGCTGGGGTTGATTTCTTGACTCTTGGTACCAAAAATGTTGATTGTGGATCCAAGTAAGATGATATTGTCATCACCTTCAATCTTTTCTCCACCTATCGTGATGTTGCCTATTGGTCCAGTGGTGAAGATTTCTGTATCCTTGATGCTGAGATGTAATCCATATTGAAGACTGTAGTCTTTGGTCTTTTGCAGCAAGCTTATGAAGTCCTCATCACTTTCAGGAAGGGAGCCCTGGTGGTCTAGTGACAAGGAACTGTGTTGTCAACCTAAAGTCTCGCGGTTCAAGCATACCAGCTGCTCTGTGGAAGAAAGAGGGGCACTCTTCTCTCATCCAATTTATTGTTTCTTAAAACCCATGAGAGGCTCAGCTATGAGTAGATTCAAACTCTATAGTACACAACAACAATAACAACACTTTCAGCAAGCAAGGTTGCATCATCTGCATAACGTAGATTGTTGATGAAACTTTTTCCAACCCAGATGCCACATTCTTCTTCATTTGGTCCATCTTTTCAAGTGATTAGTTCAACTTGAAGAGTTAATAGGTATGGAGAAAGAATACAGCCTGACACACACCTTTATTTTAAAACACACAGTGTTTCCTTGTTCTGCTTAGACAGTTACTTCTTGGTCTAGGCATAGGTTTCACAAGAGAACAATTAAATGTTCTGGGGTTCCTGTTGTCTCAATATTAGTGATAGTTTGTTGTGACCCACACAGTCAAATGTCTTTGTGTAATATTCTCACGAATAGCTTTGGGCATTGATCACTAATGAGCGAAGACCAGATGAGCTATCGAATAACATCAAGAATGATATCTAGGAAAGAAGTACAAGGTCATTGCAAAGACAGGAGGAAAAGAAAAGACCAAAATGGTTGTTAGAAAAGACTCTGAAAAATGTACTCAAGCATGTGGTTGTTGATTATGATCTAGTCGAAACTGACCCATAGCTGACCCTCCAGTGAGTTTTCAGAAGCAGTTAGTCATACAAGAGGAGATTGTCCATCCTTCTCCCACAGAGCAACTGGTAGATTCGAACTGCATGCTTTTGGGATTGTAGTGCAGTTTCTTACCACTAGACTGCTAGAGCTCCCTGTACTAGAGCTTAAGGAGGCCAGAACAAAGGAAGGGAGGCGAATGACAAAGAAAAAGAGTTTAACAGACTATTTGAAACAGCAACCTGTGATGGCAAAGCAAAATATTATAACAAAATGTGCAAAGAGCTAGAGTTAGAAAATGAAAAGGCAAGAACTCACATAGCATGTCTCAAGCTGAAAGAACTGAAGAACAAATGTTAGCCTCAAATTGCAATCCTGAAGGATGCTATGGGCAAAATCTAAAATGATGCACAAAGCATCAAAAGAAGATGGAAGGAATACACTGAGTCACTGTATCAAAAGAATTGGTTAACACAGAACCATTTCAGGATGTAGTGTATAATCAAGAATCAAAGATAGTGTAGGATGCAGGGAGACATGTGGACATCAGCCTGCAACTGACGCCCATTTGAACGTAGCCCCAGATGGGCTGGGGAACAGTTGACCAGCACCCAATCAGATAACGAGAAGATGCATGGTTTAGAATCAGGAAAGCTGTGTGTCAGGGCTGCACCCTTTCTTCATACCTATTCAGTCTGTATGCTGAGCAAAATCATTTGAGAAGCTGGATTCTAGAAAGAACAATGTGGAGTCAGGTTTGAAGGAAAACTCTTTAACAATCTGTGTGGTGCAGATGATACAACCTTGCTTTTTTGAAAGTGAAGAGGTCTTGAAATTCTTGCTGCAGAAGCTCAAAGTCTACAGCCCTCAATACGGATTACATGTCAACATTAAGAAAACACAAATTCTTACCACTGGACCCATAGACAACATTGTGATAGACGGAGAAAAGGTTGACAATTCATCTTACTTGGATCCACAATTGATAACCAGTATAGTTGCAGTCAAGAAATCAGAAGACGCGTTGCATTGAGGAAATGTACTGTCAGGGGCCCTTCCAAAACGCTAGAAAGTAATGACAGCCGTTTAAAGACTAAAGTGCACTAGATCCAAGCCATGCTATTTCCCATCACTTGCTATGCATCTGAAAATTGGATGATGAATAAAGATAACAGAGGAAGAGTTGATGCCTTTGAATTGTGGTTTTGGAGAAGAATACAGACTATCCCCTGTGGCTGTGTATTACTGAGCTGACTCTCCAATGGGTTTTCAGAGGCAGTAATCTGCACAGGAGGAGATTGTCCATCTTCCCCCCACAGAGCAGCTCTTGGATTCAAACTATATGCCTTTAGGTTGGTGGCACAACTTCTTGCCACTAAGCCACCAGAGCTTTCTGCCAAAAGAACAAACAAATCTGTCCTGGAGAAAGTGCCACCAGCATGCTCCTTAGAGACAAAGACGTGTAACTTTACCTCACATACTTTAGGCATGTTGTTAGAAGGGTTAGTCCAAGGAGCTCTGGTGGCCTAGTGGCAAGAAGCTACACTGTAATCCCAGAGGTACACAGTTCAACTCCACCAGATGCTCTGCTGGAGACGGAGGGACAATCTCCTCCTGTACCAGTCAGATTCGATTTGACAGTACATACACACACAAATAATAAAATTTTAAAAAGAAGCTTAGTCCTTGGAAAAGGACATCGTGCTGGGAAAGGATGCCCTGAGAAAGAGTATGACCTTCAACAAGACAGAATGACACAGAGACTAACAATGGACTTGAACATACCAGAGATGATGAAGATGGTGAAGGACAGGGCAAGATTCAGATCTGCTGTTGTTCATCGGGTTGTTATAACCCGTAGAGGACTTTAAGGCACCTAAAAACAACTACTAGAGCAACATCTGTATAAATAACTACCGCAGAGCTTTAAGCTTAAGTAAATGCCTGAGGATGCTGGGTTCCAGCTCATAGACTGTTGTTGCCACCAGAGGGTGCTGTTTCCCCATCTGTGGACCTGAGACCAGCTCACTGTCCCCACAGCTGTCAAGACTACAACTGTACCCTTGTGAGCCCAAAGCCCTCCCCTTTTACCTATCTGTGTGGCTTTCCTCGCCTCACTAAAACCCCACAGCACAGTCTTCAGACTCTCTCCTCCTGAATTAGCACAAGGGAGTGCTGGAGATGGGTGGCAGATGGTGGAATAGAAATTGAACTGGAACATGGACTCGTAATTCTATTGTTCTCTGTGAGAAATGGGCAGTAATCTGCTCATGAGGTTTGCAGGGGTGTGACTAACTCCTATGTTCCTTTCCTGAGAGAGGAACGATTTGGTTGACTGTAAGAAATGTGGGCATCTGGTTGGAGGATCCTGATTGGGCCAGTGGTCTCCAAATTGGGGCATGACAGGTGATCTGTTTGAGATAGAAAAAAAAGATAATAGAACTTTATGTATCTATATTTTAAATCTTTAAGTAAGAACAAAATGTTATGTCACTAATACATGATAACCATATTGGTTCCGGCTGGCTATCTAGCATTTAGGTCCTTCTGTCTTGAGTGAGGGACATACGTGCTGTGTCTGAAGGAACAGGGCCTGTGGTAGTTACCGTGTGAGCTGGGTTTGTGATGTTGTTGGGTACTGTCGAGTTGACAGGCACGACTAGCGAGCCTGTGAACAACAGGTCAGAGCCGTGGCCTATCCTGCACCATCCTCATGGCCCAACATGCTCCAGTCCACTGTTACGGTTGCTGCGTTAATCCATCGTATTGGTCAGTACTTGTCTCCAACGCCAGAATTCAAAGGCATCAAATCTTCTTTGGTCCTTTTATCCCCCCAGGTGCCTGTCAGGGCCTGGGTTTCAGCTGTCTACACCACAGCAGTGGACAATGAGCTTAAAGCTTCTGATGGCTCTGGGCGCTGACTCTCAATGGAGGTTCTTTGGTCTTTCATATTCATTGTCCAACTTTCAAATACATAAGAAACAATGGAAATAAAATGGCTTGAATCAGGTGCACCTTGGTCTTTAAACTTACATCCTTCCACTTCAAAGAGGTCTTCGACAGCTGATTTCCCCTTGCCAAGCATCTTTTGACTTCCTGACTGCTGGTACTGTGGGCGTTATTGCTGGTTGCTTTTTTAAATCCAGGTAAAATGAAATCGTTGAGGACATATTATATAATCTAACTAAAAAAAACCCTCACAGAACGAGCTTTGAAGGAACTACTAACAACTCCTGCATTGTTGAAAAACAGAAAGATGACAGAACTGTTACTTCCACACTTGCTACAAGTGCTTAGCTAAATAATGACATTAAAATAAGACAGTTTAAACAGGTCTGATGACATGTCAATCTTCCAAATTCAGACCTGTTAAAACAATTTGAATTTATTTCTATTACCATTTACAAAGAACCCTGCTGTAACGGGGAACCTTGCTGTGTTGCTATGCCTGGATATTAAGATTAGCTCAGGATAGTAATGTAGAGGTCTATGTCTGCTGTTGGAGACCTCGCCAAAGTACAAAAGAGCAACGATGTCAGTCTGGAAACTAAGGTGCTCTTGATCCAGGCCATTGTCTGTGCAATTATTTGGTATGCATCAGACATTTGGACAATGACTAGGGATGTTAGAAAGAGAATTGATGTCTTTGAGTTGTGGTCCTGGAGAAGAGTCTTGAATATACCATGGACTGCTAGGAGAACAAACAGGTTAATCCTAGAGAGGATGATACCGGGCTACTTCTTGGAGGCAAAGATTCGGAAGGCTCGTCTGACATAGTTTGAACATGTTGCAAGGAAGAACCAGACCTTGGAGAGGACCCAGGGAGATGTATTTTAAACAAGCTTACATCTCCCAGAGCGATCAGGCGATTTTTAGTAATGCCTTTCAACCTCGTTGTTGTCGAGTGAAAACTGACTTAAAGCTGATTCTCTAGAGGGTTTTCAGAGGCTGTAAATCCCACAAGAGGAAACTGCATGTCTTTCTCCCAAAGAGTCACTTGGTGGATTCAAATCTCCAGAGAGGTGACACTTTGAGTAATCAATGCAACTTCCTATTGACAAGGCCACCAGAGTCCCCAACTATAGATGACAGCTTGAAAAACTCTTTTTCAAAAAGTTCATGCCCTCAATGCATGCTTCTTAAAATAAGGTAGTAGGGTATGGAGGCCTCGTACTCATTTTAAGCACGGAGATGGAGTGGCACTTGGCAGAGGTCAGCCGTTCACGTAAACACTCTGGAAAGTGGGTGTGGACCTTGCGGGCAGCACGTCTGGTGCCCTGCCTGCCCAGGTCGGCTGCACACATGGACGTGCAGGGGCTGTGGGGAGTCTAGGGCCATGCAACATTCTTATCAGTGAGGAAGGCTCCTGCTGGAAAGAACTGCATGGAATTGTTGTTGTTTTTGCCATGTGCCTTCAAGTCAGAACCAACTCCAAAGAGATGGTAAATTGCACAGGAGAAGATTGTTCATCCTTCATCCACAGAGCAGCTGGTGGATTTGAACTGCATGCCTTTGTGATTGCAGCACCACTTCTTACCACTAGGCCACCCTCACGGGGAAGGAGCCCAATTTAGATCCCTGAAACCAGAACCCTGTTTTGGGTCTAAAGAGAAGCAAAGTCACGTCCATCTTGTCCCACTTATCTTGAGAAAGTGATGTCAGACCTGAGGCATGAAGGCTGACCAATCTATCTTCGTAGCCAACGAATTCCAAGCGAATTTAGCAAAATTAGTAGGCGAAATGGTGCACTGATCAGCCTGCTGAAGAGGACCCTGGAGAAGGGGTGAGATTTGTGCTGTAACTCCAGAGGTGCGCGGTTCAAATCCATCAGCTGCTCTGCTGGAGAAAGATGGGCAGTCTCCTCCCGTGCTATTTACTGCCTCTGAAAACCTGTTGTTGGATGGTCATCTATGAGTCGGTTCCAACTCAACAGCACACAACAACTTCCTGACAAAGCTCACCTCCTGACCCACTTCTCTTGGCCACTTCCAACTCTTCCAGGGCTCCAACAGAGAAGGCCCATCTTGCTGACACCCTGCCTTGGCAGGTTTATCTTTGATCTTCCTGCTACACCCTGGGCCTAACATTATTTGTCCTTATCAAACTGCATTTCAGTGACCAGTTTGGATGCTTGCCTGCTGGGTGGACAATCAATCTTTGGGAAGTGGGGACTGGGCTCCATAAATGTGTGTAAAATGGAAATTTTCTCGCGGCTGGCTTCGTCATCATCATTTCAAGCATTCCTCTAAGATAAAGCCAACAGATAAATTGCCAAGGCAACATGAAACAATGCATGTTATCTGCATCACAGAGAAGTGGCAGGTCTCAGAGCAGGGTTGTGTGACATCTTGCCTGGTTGTCTTCACGAGCCTGCTTGGTTCCAGCTGATGTGACTGACACCTCTTCCAGGTAGGAAGGTATCTCTTCATTTCCCTCTTCAGAGGTTAAGAAACCAGCTAAGTTGGTGGGAGTGTAAAATGGTGCAACCACTGTGGAAAGTGGTGTGGCACTACCTCAAAAAGTTGCAATTGGAGATACCATTTAACCCAGCAACTCCACTACTGAGAATATACCCCAAAGAGACCATAACTAACATCTAAGCTGATATATACACGCCCATGTTTATTGCAGCTTTGTTCACAATAGCAAGGAGTTGGAAACAACCCACGTGCCCATCAACAAACGAATGGATAGAGAAGCTGTGATATATTCACACAATGGAATACTATGCTGCATTGAAAAACAAGGAACTCATGCAATATTATTCAAAGTGGGTGACCCTGGAGGACATTACACTCAGTAAAATATCTCAGTCACAAAAGGACAAATACTGCATGGTGTCACTGTGGTAGAATGGGACTGACATCAGGGTTGGGGTA
>NW_006399777.1:17020437-17022036 GCF_000299155.1 Elephantulus edwardii | reverse complement strand
AAAAAAAAAAAAAAAAAAAAAAAAAAAAAAAGGAAGCAGCTAAGCCAGGTAAGCCAGCCATCAAGCCCTCCCTTGACCCAGCTCTCCTGACTCCCCTCCTCTCCCGCAGGTTAGGACTCAGCCACTGAGGATTCGGCTCTGCTTCCCTGCCTTTCCCAGCAACGTGGGATTGATTGGTAAGCAGTGGTGTCAGGCAACTCGAGGTCCAGACGTCCCTTTATTCATCACTGTCTTGCTGTCTCCAACCACAGGCTGAGTCCTTCCTTGGTCTGCAGGCGAATAAACGTGTATGTTTCTACATGCAAATAACGTGAGGCTGCAGCTTCTCTGCCACTAAGAATAATCTGTGTCAACAAGCTGGGGAAATGGGCTTTTCCCATCATGCTTCAAGATCCTGACGGACCAGTTGTCTGTGTAGACAAACCTGTCAAGTGTCTCAAGCAGGGAGTTTAAGCAAAACGCTGCACATTCCTCTCCTTCAGGCTCCCAGGGAAGAGAAACTGCTTAAGAAGGTGCAGCCCAGTCCTCATTGTAAAGAAATTTCATTTTGCTGATTCAGGAGTGCTTTGATGGTGCAGCTGGGTGTGTGTGTGTATGTTGGTGCGTGGGAAGTGATTTCTACAGCATGTGGAGACTCCCAGATCAATCACTTTTTACTTTATTGGAAATCCAGAACCTTAACTCCAATCAGTAATGTGTTGTTGCTGTGATGCACCGTCTAGTCGGAAGTGACTCATTCATAGCTGACCCTCCAGCTGGTTTGCAGAGCCTGTAAATTGCACAAGAGACTGACCATCTCGCCCACGAAGCAGCTGGTGGATTCAAACCTCCTGTACTTGGGTTGACAGTGCGATTCCTTACCACTGAGCCACCAGAGCTTCCTCATCAGTAATGTAGATGTTGTTGTTGTTAGATGCTGTTGAATCGAGTACGACTCATAGTGACTCTATGAACAAAAGCTCTGAATTCTGCTCTTCCCGGCGCCATCCTCACACTTCCTGACACACAAGAGCCCGTTGCAGCAGTCACCGTGTCAGTCCACCTGGTTGAGGGTCTTCCTCTGCTCCGCTGACCCTTCACCCTTCCCAGCAGCATGTCCTTCTTCAAGGAACAGCCCCTCCTGGCAAGGTGCCATCAAGTCGAATCTGCCTCACGGCCACCTTGTGCTCAAACAGACAGGACCCTCTGTCCTCTCCCGTGCAGTCCTCCTTGTCTCTGACACACTTGAGCCCATTGCTACAATCACTGTGTCAACGCATCTCGTTGAAGGTCTTCAGTTAACAGGGCTCCTCAGAGATGGAGTAATGGTGCTTTCCCCATTTTTTGTCCATTTTCTTTTTTTTTTTAATTTAATTTAGTTTGTTTATTTTTCATTTCAATGAACATCTACAGAGATTTTGAAATTCCATTCATTCATTGTTGCACCCCTCTCTCCGCACAAACCCCTCTCCCCTCCCCCCCTTTGCTCCTCTCCTTGAAACGCAAAAGAAAAACTCCCTCATTGGTACACAATCCCCCGCACCTCCCCAAACCCCACCCCCTACCCCCAAATATAATCCACTCTGCAACCCTCATTGCGTACTCCTACGATAAAAATAA
>NW_006399777.1:17003579-17020047 GCF_000299155.1 Elephantulus edwardii | reverse complement strand
ATACATATATCTACTTGGATGTCATTTATGGTCTCTTTAGGGTATATTCCCAGTAGTGGAATTGCTGGGTCAAATGGTATCTTTATTTGCAACTTTTTCTGCATTTTCAACGTCGGGCCTCAGACAAGAGAGAACAACTGTACTAAGCCTGGTGGTGCGGGGCATTGTGCACTGACAGCTAACTGAAAGCTTGGCGGTTCCTCCAGCCCTTGGATAGGGGAGGGGCTCTTCTCTTTTAACGTTTAGTCTCCACGGCCCTGACCCTGACAGAGGGTGGCCCTGAGTCACAGTGCAATTTGTTTCTGTTTACTTGGCTTTCTCGATTTTTTGGAAACCCTCTGAAGAAACGCGCGACAGTCGCTCTAAAAGCCCTGCATTGGTGGCTGGCTGAGATGAGGCCCACAGCTTATTCTTTATCTAGTTCTCTGGGGCTGGAGGGTGCCTGTGGGGCAGAGGTGGGACATTGTCCCAGAGGGACAGACAGACCTGCAAGGGAGTCTGTGAGGAAGGAGCTGGAGAAACCACTGGGGGAGGAAGACCCCCGGTGGTCCCTGGGCATGGCGTGGGAAAGGCGCAGTGGGAGGTGCCAGGGGTTGGGACTTGCTCTTGGGACTCAGGGGGAAGTCATTGAAGTTTGTACTTGGCTGCATTGCTGGTTAAAAGCACAAAGCAAGAACAATGCAGAGAGGTTGCAGACACCCAAGCAACAGAAAGAAGGCTGTCTGGAGGCCTAAGACAGTACCCAGAAGTGGGACTCTTCCTGGGGAAGAAAGAGGGCAGAGAGGCCCCAGATGAGCAGAGGTGGAGAGGCCAGAGGTGGCCCAGGAGGTGGCCTCTGGGGCCCGCCATCCCCTCTCCAGCCGCCCTGACCATTAGTGGGCACCAGCGAGCGTGGCGGGTTCAGCCGAGTCAGGCCTGGGTCTGTTGCGTCCGAAGGGGGAGGGACAGGGCGGGCCCGGCCTTGCTGAGTCCTGTCCCAGGAATGTGGCCTTTGGCTGGTCCCCTGGCCTCATTCCACGGGCGCTGGAATGTGAACGGGGCGTTCACTGTGTGCCCTCGGTTCCCCTCCGGGCACAGGACGCCAGGCAGTGCTCCCGCCGCCCGCCGGACCGGGCTGGGCACTGGGGGCTTAGAACCCAGGGGGACATAGGGGGGTGTGGGGGCTATTAGGACCTAGCCGGGCAAGGGGGGAGGTTAACTGGGGGGACTGTTAGGACCCAGCTGGACACGGGGAATGGGTTTGGGGGCCTGTTAGAATCTGACTGGACACAGGGCCCTGGGGGAGTCTGTTAGGACCCAGCCGGACACGGGGTGGAGTTTGGCTGTTAGAACCAAACTGAACACAGTAGGGGGTGTGGGAGGAGGTTAAGACCCAGTAAGACATGGAGTGGAGCTTGGGGGGCTGTTCGGACCCAGTTGGACACAAGGGATGGAAGTGGGGGGGCTGTGAGGACCTAACAGAAAGCTGGGGCTGTTAGTCGGGCAGGGACTCCCAGCAGGGCAAGCGTATCTGAAACCAACATGGGTCTGGTGGTTGTTTTTTGTGCCACGGAGGGCAAACCATCTCATAGCTGACCGTCCAGTGGGTTTTCACATCCTGTGGGAGGACACTGCCCATCTTTCTCCTGTGGAGCCGCTGGTGGAATTGAACTGCTTACCTTTGAGACTGCAGGGCAGCCTCTTACCACTAGGCCACCAGAGCTCCCTGGATCTATTTAGGCACTGAGAAATCCCAGCCAATAGCTGGAGAAGGAGGGAGCTTCTAGTGGTCTAGTGGGTAAGGAGCTGTGCTGTCAACCTTAAGGCAAGCAGTTCAAATCCGTCAGCTGCTCTGAGGGAGAAAGATGGGCAATCTCTTCCTGTCCAGTGATTTACTGCCTCTGAAAACCCACTGGAGAGTCAGCTATGCATGCGTTCTGACTTCAATAGCACAATAACAACCACCACCTCTTCCCACTAGCCCCAAAGGGCACAGGCATCTGTCCCTAAGATCTGCCCATCTCCAGAGTGAGTGGCCTGGTGAGAAGATGGGAAAAGCAGATGATCCACTTTGAGATTAAATTTCTGACTCTACCACTCACCCCACTCCCCTCTCCTTCACCCCTGAGGTAGTCACTGAATACCCAGGAGTAAACATTTTAATTTCTTAACAAATGTTTATTGAGCATCTGTTCTGTGCCAGGTGCTAAACAGAATTCTGGGGCACAGAAGAGAAACATGCCTTCCCTGTCCTGGGAACACGTATTCTGATCCTGGAGAAAGTCACACAAACAGCCAGGAAGAGACAGGAGGCCATGGGTTCTGGGCACACCAAGGGATCTTACAGACTGGATGTGGAAGTCCAGGAGGGCTTCCTGGGGGAAGCAGAAAAGAGACCTGTATAGGCCAGTGGGAGTTGACATGACAGAAGAGGAAAGATTAGCCTCGATGGAGGACACTTTTTTTTTTTTTAAGTTTATTTTATTTCATTATTTTTTGTGTCTACCGTCAAATCAGATCTGACTGGTACAGGAGGAGATTGTTCCTCCTTCTCCAGCAGAGCATCTGGTGGATTCGAACCATGCATCTCTGAGATTGCAGATGCAGCTTCTTGCCACTAGGCCACCAGAGCTCGCCGATGGAGGACACTTTGTTTTAGAGACTCAGAGGAGGCCATAAGATATGAACACTAACAAATGAATGGATAGAGAAGTAGTGGTATATCCAATGAAATACTATGCTGCGTTGAAAAATAAGGACCTCATGAAATATTATTCAAAATCGGTGACCCTGGAGGACATTATGCTGAGTGAAATATCTCAGTCACAAAAGGACAAATACTGCATAGTGCCACTGTTGTAAAAAGGGACTGACCTCAGAGTTGGAGGGAAACTAAAAAAAGAGGGGATAAATAATGTATACTGTGTTGAAACAGATGAGGGAGAGAACTGTTTAAAAAGAATATATCATTAGCTATTATTTTCATGACAAGATTCCAGAAAAAGAAATGCATAGTAAAGTGGACTATCGGGATGGGATGGGATTGAATAACAATGAAAGAATTTTTTTTTTTCTTCAGAGAGAAAAAGGGACTGTGGGTAGGGGTGAGCAGGGAGGAAAAGGTGCAACAATGAATGAATGGGGGGGAAAGTAAATGGAAAGAATATGCTGTAAATATATATATTGCATTAAAAAAACATTAATACAAAAATTTTAAAAAATCTGAACACCAATCCTTCAGCCCTGCCTCTTCACTAGTGCCAGCCAGCCAGACAGACAGCTGAATCATAGCAGGGAGACTGCAGCAAGCATCAGAATATCCAGTCAGTTGTCTGCATGATGAGTTTGTTCACAGAGCCATTATTCTGCAGGTAAGAACACCAGGCAGTGTTGTCCCTAGCATATTGCTAGTGGAAAGATTGAGCTGTTAGCTGCTGCAAGAGAGAGATAAGGAATAAGGCAATAAGGTAAGATTGACTGTTGTCTATTGACAATTCACAGCCTGGTGTTTTCCTTCATGCCCTGCATCAGGCTGTTCAGGGCTTCTGCCGGATGAACTCCTTCCACCAGATCCATGGGACGGTGTCCACCACATGCTGCTTTGTCTCTGTGGTCTCCTTTTCCGCTCCCTCAGGGAATGGTGGGCAAGAAGCTGTCGTACTGCCTGGGCAGAGCGGTCACCGACAGCAGAAGCCCCCTCAGCCAGCTAGCTGAGGTGTTGCGTGACCTCCGGGCTGCTCTCAGAGATTGACTGACCTGCAGGATGGTCAGCCTGGTGGTAGCCAAGTTCATGGACTCCCTCGACACCATCCCAGGGAGATGTGACACCGAGAGGCCCATCTTTTTTAAAACAAGTTTATTAATTTTAATGAAAGTTTATAGAGACTTCGGATTTCCAGTCATTTATTGTTGCACTTTTTCCCCCTTCCCCCTGCCCCCAAATCACTCTTCTCCTTGAAAAGAAAAACTTTCATTGTTATGCAATCCCTCCCCTCCCCAAGTTCACTCCACTATGCAGCCTTCATTCTGGACTCTAATGTCAAGAATACCCATTCATATGTCCCTTTTAAACAGATCCTCATCTGTTTCAATGCAGTATACATTATTCCCCCCCTCCTTTTCTGTCTTCTCTCAACCCTGCTGTCAGTCCCGTTTTACAACAGTGGCCCTATGCCTGTCTTAGTGCATACACATTTCAGCTTCTCCACCTGTCTGAATTCGTCAATCATGAAGTTCATCCACTCCGTGGCATCCAGGGACTCAGGCTTGGCTTGTCCTTTCTCACCTGCACTATTTCTCATCTTTCTTTGGAAGTTCACCAGCTCCTTCAAGACAGTGTCTTCTGGGCACATCTGGAATACAGAAGACCCCTTGAGGACATCTCTTAGGACTAAGATGTCTAGTGATTAAAGTCAACAGAGCTACAGAGACTCAATTCTGGTGTGACGACTCATAGCCCAGACCCTTCAGTAACGATTTGGCTCACACCAGGCAACGAACTATTGCAGACCGAGGGTAAAGTAATTTTATAATTATTAATAATGAGACAGACAGCCAGGAATGAGATAGAACAGAGAGCATAAAACAGGAGGCCAGCAGTTCTCAACTGAAGACCCCAAGTCATATTTCTCTGTGTATTTCTTGACAATCAGGGGAAGTAAATAATAAAAGGAATTCCTTGTAAATGAAGGCGAATTTTTCTCTATTGTCAACCTAATGCTCTAGCTCAGGAAGTATTTCACAGGTAGTAACACTCCCTCTGTAGGGGGCCCCCAGCTGTCTCCTGTCTGCAGGGAACAAACAGCTCATTTTCTGGGATCTGCCACAAGAGAAATCCTAACTGATAAATCTGTAATTCCTTCAACTCCTGAACAAGGGTTTTCATATAATGTTTGGTATAAAGTTTGGCTTCCCATTGCTGAAGACAGTGGGAATACAGAATGAGCAGTGCAAGATAGTAGTTCTAAGTACCAGCTGTTAGCGTATGAGCCTTTGCAAAAACGAGGGCTGTATTGGTTTATAATTTTTTTTTAAATAAAATTGACAGTTCAGAAACCTGAAAGGGGGTGACTGTGAATCGGAACCCATCAGGCACTGGTGGATTTGGGTGGGTTTGGGGGATGGAGGGTAGTTAATTTTACAACAGGTGAGCCTGTGAGCGACAACTAGGGCCATAACTCAGCTCGCTGCTTTAGCAAATCTGTGGGGACCCAGAGACAAGTCCCTGAAAGCGCCTGCCATGGTGCCCAGCCCCCAGTAGGTGCTCTGTAAAGATTAGCTGGTGTTAGGTACCTTGCCTGATTCCCACCTCTTCCCCTTCAAAGTAGCTAAGTCAGCTTCTTTAAAGGGCAGTTACATACCCCTTGTCTTTTTTTGAAATTATTTTTTGTGTGTGTACTGTCAAATTGGATCTGCCTGGTACAGGAAGAGATTGTTCCTCCTTCAGCAGAGCATCTGGTAGATTCGAACTGAGTGCCTCTGGGATTGCAGTGCAGCTTCTTGACACTAGGCCACCAGAGCTCCCCTACCCCTTGTCTATTTTATTTTGTTTTGTTTTATTTTATTTTATTTTATATTTTCATGAACATTTACAGAGATTTTGGATTTCCATTCATTCATTGTTGCTCTTTTCTCCCTGCCCACCCCTCCTCCTTAGTTCGCTCTTCTCTTTGAAAAGTTAAAGAAAAATTCCTTCATTGTATACAATCCCCCCTCTCACCCACCAGAGTACACTCCACTAGTCTTTAGGGGGGTCAAGGCTGATGTTGAGGGGAGGATGACAGTGGTCAGGCCAGGGAGGGGTGGGCGTGCAGCAGATGAGACTGGTGGGACCAAGGCTGTCAGGTAAATGTTGGACAATTCTCTGGGGCTCTTGAGGCTGCCGATGGTGGGAGCCACAGCAGAATCTGGAGCAGAGGAGGGCCTCGTTTGGAGGATGCAGTGTGGGAACACTTGGAGGATGCAATGTGGGAAGAAGGACCACGGTCTGGGTTGAGGGTGAGGCCAGAAAGGCTGGGCTTGGGCAGTAATGCAGGAAGGAGCCCTAAGAGCCTGGTAAGAAGTCAGAGGGGAGGAGAGAAGGCCTAGCTATTCACATGGCAGAGGTGAGAGTAGAGTCTTCAGCTGAGAAGGGGTGAGGGCTTCAGATCAACTCTTAGACCTTCCCTGGGCGGAAGCACAGGACTTGAGGCCTGCAGGGAATATCAGCTCTGTGTGTCCTAATGTCCCTGAGTGATAGGTCAGGAATGTTTACATCCGGAAATTCCTTCTTGAGCCCTCCCTCTTAGGAATGCTCTGGAGCTCTGATTCTTATGTGGAGGAAAAGTGCAGCCTTTGGAACGGCCTCTCTGGCATTGTTCCTCGGGAAACACAGGAAGATGGGGTTTCCTTTTGCTTTGTGGGGCTGACATCCGAGTCTAGACCCTTCCCCCAGCTTTTGAGGGTGCAGGGAGGGAAGCTGAAAGCTAGATGGTCTATGGAAAATAAACATGCACCCCTCCCACCCTGACTTATTTCATATTCTTAGAATTTCCCCTCTTGGATCCCGGCCTGCCTGGCTGTTTTAAAATTCCACATGCCGGAAGGATTGGAAAAATCCTGTGTGCCCAGTGGGAGATGGCAGGGGTGGGAACACACTCCAAGTGACACTATCAGAGGAGTGACACAAAAATGACTGTCAACTTTTTGTGCAGTGTTTCAGTAAACATTTCCCTTTTTTTTTTTTTTTAGGGGGAAGTTTGACAAAAAGATCCCTGTAACTGTTTCTAACAATAAAAACATTTTACCTAAAGCCAGCTAACAGGTATCAAGATACACGTGTACCAGACTAAATCTCCATGCTCATCCTTTTTGTGAACTTTCTAATGTATTTCGGTCAGAGCTGTCATTGTTACCCAGTTACAATGATGCCTCTTATCACATGATTTCCTCTCCAGGAGCTACAAGAATGTGCTTTTGTTTTGTTGCTGCTGATAGTTTTACAGTTTCTGACTTCTGTCAGATTTTCTGGTGCTTTAGCTACAAGAGGAGCTCTGGAGGCCTAGTAGGAAAGCATTGAACTGCCAACCCAAAGGTATGCGGTTCGAACCTACCAGCTGCTCTGTGGGAGAAAGATGGGCAATCTCCTTCTGTGTGATTTACTGCCTCTGAAAATCCACTGGAGGGTCAGCTATGGCTTGGTTGCTACTTAAAGGTATACAACAATGAAAAGTGTCCTGGTCCGAAGGGATTTGTGCTACTAACCCAAAGGTCACACCTCTCTGTGGGTTCGAATCCACCAGTGACTCACAGTTTGAAAGATGGACAGTCTCCTCCTGTGCTATGTTTACAGCCTCAGAAATGTACTTACGGGGAAGTTAGGGGTGGGTTCTGATAGACAGCAGAGGTTTTTTGAGAGTTAGCTACAATGTTGGTATAATCAGTATTTGTGACTCTAAGTTAATAAATTACAGTAATAGTAATAAATTATATACTTTGGGCATGTTGCAAGGAGGAAGCAGTCCTTGGGGAGGGACATAATGCTTGGGAGGGTAGAGGGAGAGTGGAGGAAAGAAAGACCCTTGAGATGGGTTGCTAAGTGACTGGGGTAATGGGGTTAAATGTGTCAGAGACAGTGAGGCTGGCACAGGGTAGAGCAGGGTTCAGAGCTGTTGTACACAGGCTCGCTATGAGTCACAAGTGACTCAACAGCATATAACAACAACAACAACAACATATCAATAACTTTCTGGAGTAATTAAAGTCAATAAGGAGAAACATCATTAACAAACAGACTCAATCTTGGGGGACTAACAGGGATGAGAAGGGAAGAAGAGAGAGAAAAAAGGAATAAATAGGGTTTGGGTGATGAGAAAGACAATATATAATAAGGGTTGTTTAGACTTTGCAATGATAAAAATAGCAGGAGTGGCATCCACTTCAGTAAATAGCTTGCCTCCAGAAACCCTATGAACTTGGAGAGAGGATGAAGTCAAACAAGTGTTGAGAACTTTCCTTCATAGGGTCGCTATGAGTTGCCTGTGATTCAACAGCACTTAACAACAACACAAAACAAAATGTCTATGAATGATTGGATGAAAACACAATATGGTTTGTGAACTTCCACTCATAAAATGAAATGAAATAAAACACATACAAATAAAACAAAACAAAACAAAGGCTCTGCTCAATGACAAGGTTGTAACATCAAATGTCACAGGGTGTTCTACCAGCCTAGCCTATCGGAGGCTATGTTGCTAACCGCAATGCCCCACCTCTCAGGTAGTTCAAATCCACCATTGGCTCCAGGGAGGAAAGAGGGGCAATCTCTTCTCATGTGATTGACAGCCTCGGACACCCAGTGAACCAATCAGCAATGAGTCAATCCCCCTCAATGGCCATGAGTTGAATGACAAATGTTGTAATTCAGTGTAGAAGGATTTTACATGTATGCCAAGTGACATCTACTTCCTAAATAACATGCCTCCGGAAACTCTATGAACTTTGATAAATGTCAATAGCTGTAGAGGGGCTTCAAGCCTTTTGTTCATAGGGTCGCTCTGAGTTGTGCTTGACTCGAAGGCAATCAACAACAACAACACATTTGTTGCTGCTGGTGGTGCCTTTGAAACAATGGCAACTCATAGTAACTCCGTGAACAATGAATGGGAGCCCTGCGCTTTCCTGTGCCGTCCTCATCATCCTATCTCAATAAATTGATATAGTCGAGTAATTGAATATGCTCAAACCCATTGTTACAGCCACTATGTCAATGCCTCTCCTGAGGGTCTTCCTCTCATTTGCTGACCCTCTATCTTTCCAAGCATGATGTCCCTCTCCAAGGACTGGTTCCTCTAAACAACATGCCCAAAGTACGTCAGACGAAGCTTCATTATCTTTGCCTCCAAAGGGCACCCTGGCTGCATCCTCTCTGAGACATATCTGTTCTTCTGTCTGTCCATGGGATACTCAGTGCTGTTCTCCAACACTACAAGCCAAAGGCAAACTATACTAGGACATATCTGTCTATGATTCAAATGAACTGTAAATGTTGCTAAGGATTCTGTAAGCTTCGTTATGGGAGGAGGTCCAGGAGGTTTGAGGGGTGACACCATGTGTTGCTACCCTGGATGACATCAGCTCTATTGACATCACTGTTGTTGCCATTGCTGTGAAGACACAGCCCCATGCCAGGGTACAGTGTCCTGCTTTCTGGACTTGGCCTGGCCAGCAGGCCCGCAGCCCAGGCTCCCAGGGCTCCTGAGCCAGCCGTGTGGGGAGCACTCTTGAGGCTGGGCGTAGGTGCCTGTGACCGAGCATTGGCTGTGTCGCAGAGACACGGCAATACATGGGCTCCAGCTGTGTAGACACGGAGACGGCACTGTAGGGAGATGGGGGAAGGCTCTAGAAGAGGGTCAGGTGGACCTGGGCCGCGCATCCGCTGCGAGATGCCCCGAAACCACCAGGACAGCTGGCCTGGACTCTGCAGTGGCGTCCTCCTTGTCCATATGGCTTCTCTTCTCCCTCCTCTGCCTTCACACTCTGTTTTCTATTTCACAGGACCTGGTGAGTGGTAATAAAGTACTCTGCCGACCCAAAGGTACACAGTTCAAATCTCCCAGCTGCTCCATGGGAGAAAGATGGGCAATCTCCTTCTGGCCTTTATTGCCTCTGAAAACCTACTGGAGGATCAGGTATGGGTCAGTTCCAACTCGATGATACTCAATAACAACAACCAGTATAACAATTTAGCCAAGGGAGCTCTGGTGGCCTAGTGGCAAGAAGCTGCCCTGCAATCCCAGTGGTACATGGTTCAAATCCACCAGATGCTGTGCTGGAGAGGGAGGGGCAATCTCCTCCTGTACCAGTCAGATCTGATTTGACATGATTTGACAGTACACACACACAGACACACACACACACACACACACACATAAAATAAAATTTAAAAAAATATATATAGCCAAAAGAAGGACTCGGGTAGTTTTTTGTTCCTTGTCCATCCCAGGACTCCCCATACGTGTCAGAGTGCAAGTGCTTTCTATAGGATTTTCATAGCTGTTGTCTTTCAAAGCAGATCATCAGAGCTTTCTTCCACAGTGCCTTTGAGTGGTTTTGAACTGCCAACCTTTGTGTTAAGAGTTGAATGCTTAACTGTGGTAAGAGCATGCAATTCTCTTCTGTGGACTTGACAGCTCCTTTATTACCTTCCTCATGCCTATTTGTATTTCTTAACTATTTTTAACAGTAAGCTTATGTAACATTTGCCTAATTGTCTTAAGGATTTTTTTTAAGAAAAGGTGGGGGGAGAGACAGTATTTGTGGTGGTACACACAGATCTGGATAATGCAGGTAAAATTGTGCATTCTCAGACCTATTCTCAGGCACCTGTTGTTATTGTTGTTGTGTACTGTGGAGTCGGAACCAACCTATAGCTGACCCATCAGTGTGTTTTCAGAGGCAGTTAATCACGTGGAAGGAGATTGCTCACCTTTCTCCAGGGCAACTGCTGGGGGATTCAAACCTCATAACTTCGGATGTCAGTGCAGTTTCTTAGGCCACCAGAGCTCCCTAACAAGGACCTGATGTTGTTGTTACTGTGTACCGTAGAGTCAGAACCGACCCATGGCTGACCCTCTGGTGGGTTTTCAGAGGCTGTTAATCACATGGGAGGAGATTGTCCAGCCTTCTCCTGTGGACCGGCTGGTGGCCTCGGTCAAGTGCCTTTGGGATTGCAGTGCAGTTTCTTGCCCCCAGGCCACCAGAGCTCTCTAACGGAACCTGAGGTCTCCTCACTTCAATACTGCAAGAGGACAGGCCCAGGATTGCTACCCCAGACTAATAAATTAGAAAGTTGGGGCTCAGTGAAATTGAGGGACTCAAAGAAGAGTGGCCTTTGGGAACACGGGGGAATTGTCGTCTGTCCTGCTCAGGACCCCCATCTGCTGGGCCTCCTGCTTCCCATCTTCTGTGCTTCGGTGTCCCACCTTCTCAGCCTGGTCCCCCAAGGCCCCCGCTTCCACGGATGCTCTTCTCGACGGAGGGCAGAATCATAGGAAGAGAGAAGTAGCTGTGTGGACGGATGTGCTCGACCCCTCAGCGAGTGACGAGTGGGCTTGTGAGTGACAGAAGGACAGAGGCAGGGAGTGATTCTTCTTAGAAACTATTTCCAATGTGATGTTTTCCTTGTTGGCGCAGACACACCCCACAGACTGGCATGAATCATAAGTAATTCCCTAACGCTTCCATCTGCCTGGAAATGCCTTTCGGTGTTTCCCACAGATGAGAAGCCGTCAGGTCTGCATGCCAGCAGCCTGAGCTATTCCCCACCCGGACACAAGCCCCATGGATCTATCCCTGGAGGTGGGCACTGAGGGGAGAGTGACGAGAGGCAGGGGTGCCACCTCTGCCCACTTGGGAGCTGCCAGCTGCTCTGGGGTCTTGCTCACTCGGGGCTCTGAGCGGAATCCTCCCAGTGCCCCCTTGACACATGGTGGGCCTGCCTGAAGCATGATGCCTTGTGGGGCCTGACTCTGCCTGAGCCTTCATCGTATGTGGTGTCAGCTCATCTCCTGAATGCCAAGAAATAAGCCTGACAGAAGTGCGTGCACATTTACCATCGAGTCAGAACCGACTCAGAGCTGACCCTCCGGTGGGTTTTCAGAGGCATGAAATCCCACGGGAGGAGATTGCCCATCCTTCTCCTACCAAGCAGCTGGTGGATTCGAATTGTGCAACTCTGCATTGCAGCACAGCTTCTTACCAATAAGCCATTAGAGTGTGGCAAACTACATTTCCCAAAGACGGCTGTAGAAAAAGGAATAGTCACATACACACACGGTTAATGAAAATGCGTTTTTCAATCTGTGTGTGTGTGTGTGTGTGAGGGAGTGGAGGACAAGAATCAACCTGAAATGCTGATTGTATACAAATTGTTTTTGTTGTTGTGCACTGTCGAATCAGGAGCCAACTCACAGCTGACCCTCCAGCAGGTTTTTGGAGGCAGTTAATGGCATAGGAGAAGATGACTCATCTTTCTCCAGTGGAGCTGCTGGTGGATTCGAACTGCGTGCCTTTGGGATTGGAACACAGCTTCTTACCACCAGGCCATCAGAGCTCCTATATTGTATTTTGCATAAATTTCATATAACTTACCTATATTCTAATTTCTAGAAATTATATATAGATGAATATATATTGATCAAGAAATGTGTTTCTTAATCATTTCTTTTCAACTATATCAGGAGCTAATGATAATTATTGCCATATTATTCACGGTGCGCCAAAGTTGGCAGCAAAGGGCACGTCCATCGTAGAGAAATAGCTGTCTAAATCAAGGTGCCCTGTTGTAGGAATGCTTGCTAGCTCACTCACTCACTCATGGCTGTCCACTTGGAAATGACTCCTAGCTCACCCTCCACTGGGCTCCTGAGGCTGTAAATAGCACGGAGGAGTCCCCCTCTGAGCTGCTGGTGGATTCAAACCACCAACAGAAGCACGGCCTTTGCTTTAGCCGTGCATCTCTCCGTGGAGCACGCCGCCAGCACACCCTCTGGGGATGGCAAGTGGCTATTTTGAAATTGTTGTTGTTGTTAAGTGCCATCGAGCCGTAGATGATTCATAGCCACTCTATGAAAGACTTGAGCACTATTCACAGAGTTTCTGGAGGCAAGCCATTTCAGAAGTGGATGCCACTCTTGCTTCCAAGCTTGTTTTAATCGGGGAGCTCCACCGAACACCGTCCACCATGGGTAACCATTATCGCATTTGACACATCAGTGTCACAGTGGTCGGCATTACAGCAACCACGAGTTACCTCTGTACAGCAATGCACAGACCAATTTATTATTATTATTATTTTATATTGATTTGCTTACAAAGTTCATATGCATTGTGTTTTACTCTATTCTTCAAAAATCAATTACTGTTGTAACTTGCCCATTATTACCCTATCTTTTCACCCAGATCCTTCCCATTTCCTTCACCTCCTCCCTCTACCCACAAAACTGTGCAACCCTGTGATTTCATCCCTTCCCATACTTAACCCTCCTTTTTCACCCTGTTCCCCCTTGAGTCACTGTACATGTTTTACTAGTTACCTGTCTATTTTTGCAATAACAGTCTTATGCAGTATTTGTCCTTATGAGACTGAGTTCACTCAGCATAATGCTCTCTAATATCTCCCAAGTTATGTAGCATCTTTCAAAATCATTGTTCCTGAGGGCTGCATGGTAGCCGATTCCATGGTACGAATGTACCACAATTTCTGAATTCGTTCAGTTGTGGTTGGACACTTGAGCTGTTTCCATGTTCTTGCAATAGTAAATAACACTGCTATGAACATTGGTCTACAAATTTCCATTTGTATGTCAGTTCTAATTTCCTTGGGGTATGTTACTAGCAGTGGAAAAGCCGGGTCATACAGAGTTTCTATGTTTAACCTTTTAAGGAAATGCCAAACTGCCTTCCAGAGTGGTTGTACCATTTTACAATCCCACAAGAGTATGAAAGTCCTCACCTCTCCACATCCTCTCCAACATTTATTGCTAGCTGCCCTGCTAAACCTTGCCACTGCTACTGGGGTGAGAGAGTAAGTAGCCTTTAAGAAGAATGCAGTGTGTGTGCACACCCTCTCCCTCCTCCACCACTCCCACCTCCTTCCCCTGCCGCTCCTGTGCTGCTGTGTCCTGGTTCGGGGTGGACCTGGGACCTCTTTTGTGAAGCAACAGCTGTGGATACTCAAGCACTCACCATGGCTGATGAAAAACCCAAGGAAGGAGTCAAGGTCAAGACTGAGAAGAACGATCAGATTCATTTGAAGGTGTTTAACATTAAGAGACACACACCTCTTAGTAAACTAATGAAAGCTGACTGTGAATGACAAAGTTTCTCCATGAGGCATCCGATTCCAATTGGACAGGCAGCCAATGAATGGATCAGATACACCTGCACAGATTAAAAATGGAGGATGAAGGTACAATTGATGTCTTCCAAAAGTGCAAAAATGAATGAATAGAAAAAACAAAACAAAACAAAACAAAAACAATTGATGTGTTCCAGCAGCAGGCAGGTGGTGTCTTCTAAAAATGATAAACAGAGGAGTCTGCTGTTTTGTTTTTGGTTTTGGGTGTTCCCCCCACCCCCCGCCAGGATATTTTTTTATTATTATTTCAGTGAAAATTTACAGAGACTTTGGATTTCCATTCCTTCATTGTTGCATTTTTCTTCCCTCCCAACCCTCCCCCCTCCCCCAGTACACTACCCTCTTGGAAAAGTAAAAGAAAAATTCCTTCATGTTTTACAATCCCTCCCCTCAGGTCCACTCCACTACGCAGCCTTCGTTCTGGACTCCTGTCATGACAAAAATCCCTAATCACATATCCCTTTTAAACAGTTTTCTCCCTCATCTGTTTCAATGCAGTATACATAATTTATCCCATCTTTCTCAGTCTCCCCCCAACCCTGATGTCAGTTCTGTTTTCCAACAGTGGCACCATGCAGTATTTGTCCTTTTGTGACTGAGATACTTCACTCAGCATAATGTCCTCCAGGGTCACCCATTTTGAATGATATTGCATGAGTTCCTTGTTTTTCAACGCAGTGTGTGAATATAATATAATGGTGTGTGAATATACCACAGCTTCTTTATCCATTCATTTGTTGATGGGCACTTAGCTTGTTTCCAACTCCTTGCTCTTGTGAACAAAGCCACAATAAACATGGGTGTGCATATATCTGCTTGGATGTCAGCTAGGGTCTCTTGGGGTAAATTCCCAGTAGTGGAATTGCTGAGTCAAATGGTACCTCTATGTGTAACTTTTTGAGAAAGCACCATACTGCTTTCCACAGTGGTTGCACCATTTTACACTCCCACCAACAGTAAGGATTCCAGTTTCTCCACAACCTCGCCAGCATTTGTTGTATGCTGTTCTGTTACATTTTGCTCTTCTGACTACGGTGAGATGATATCTCATAGTTGTTTTGGGAGTCTGCTGTTTTATTCCAGAACGGTTCCTACAGACCAAGAATACATCCTCAGGTAGAAAGCCTCCACATCCTGGTTACTACAGTAGACTTTTTCCCTTGTTTTTCATTTCTCCTTCCCTATCATTTTATGGCACATAAAATGACTATGCAGGTGCATGTGCATATTGCAGGGAAGGTTTTTTAAGAAACTAAATGGCAAATGGTACGTTTTGATCAGCATCAAGTGTAGATGGGGTGAGGGAAATACTAGTTCTGTGAAAATACTCCCTTTTCCCATAAGTGGCATGTGCATTCACCTCCTTCTAGTTATTTTGTTCTCACTGTTTAACAATAACAGTGACATTTTAAAAATTCCTTACATGCTTTGTTTTATTGGAGAATTTTATTGCTTTTTATTTATCATTGTAAAATCAAGAACGATTTAATATATATGTGTGTATATATATACACATACATATATACATACACATACACACACACATACATATATATATTTGTTGTTGTTCAGTGCCGTCGAGTTGTGGGAGACTCATAGCAACCCTCTGAATGAAAGTCCTTGACAGTTGCATGTGCGACTTTCATCTTTTCTCCAGGTTCATAGTGTTTCTGGAGGCAAGCTATTTACGTAAGTGGATGCCACTACTGTTTCCAAGCTTGTTTTAATCGGGGAGCTCCACCAAACACTGTCTACCATGGGTAACCATTATCGCACTTAAAACATCAGTGTCACAGTGTTCAGCTTCACAGCGACCACAAGTTACCTCTGTACAGCAAGTGGACACACCAGGGCTATATGACCTAGAAGACTGTTTGAAAACATATATATATATTTACGTAGCTATTTCATGGGGCTTCGCCTGACATACTTTGGACATGTTGTAAGGAGAGACAGGTCTTTGGAGAGGGACATCATGCTGGGCAGAGTGGAGGGACAGCGCAGGAGGGGAAGACCCTCTATGAGGTGGATTGATTCAGTGACTGGGGTAATTGGGATGGATGTGTCAGAGGCAGTGCGATTGGCACAGGATAGAGCAGGGTTTAGGGCTGTTGTACATATAGGGTCGCTATGAGTCGCAAGTGACTTGACGGCACATAACAACAACAACAACATTTCATGTAGGGCAATCTCTTTAAGTAGGGGTAAATTACTTTAAAAGAAATGAAGCCTGGATACTAAATAGTGTTCCTTTGAGTCAAGTGTTTTGTTGTTTAAATAAACTTCTTGTTTAAAATGAAACAAAAAAAGAAGAAGAATGAATGGATGAAGTAAAGATGGACCAGTGATCCATTTCCTTAGATGGAGAGGAAAAGACAAAACCCTCAACGTGATAGAGGGGCATAGTGATTGCAACACTGGCCTTAAACACGACAGAGATTTTAATGTTTGCGCGGGACAGCTTTTTTTTTTTCTTTTTCGTTTTATATCTTGATAATAAGGAGGACAGAAAAAGAATTGATGCCTTTGAGCTGTGGTGTTGGAGAAGAGCACTGAACATCCCTGGACGGCCAAGAGAATGAACAGATA
>NW_006399777.1:16997975-17002374 GCF_000299155.1 Elephantulus edwardii | reverse complement strand
GAAGAAGAAGAAGAAGAAGAAGAAGAAGAAGAAGAAGAAGAAGAAGAAGAAGAAGAAGAAGAAGAAGAAGAAGAAAGGAGAGAGGAGGGAGACAGACAGACATGGGTAGGAAGAGCCTGAGGTGATAGGTGATAGCACAGGTCAAGAGGACTTCCAGCAAAGCTGGTGAGGAGTCCTGAATCAAGGGGGCCAGTTAGTGGAGCTCCGTGTCCTGGGAACGAGCCTGGCTGAGAGTGCCTGGGCCGCTCACTCAGTGACTGCAGACATCACACTTAGAGCTGAGAGGTACCTTCCGTCCCTGCCACCTGCTCGCCCATGCAGATACGTTTACGCATGATTATAGGAGTAAGCACATCACTGCTAACTGGAACGCTGGTGGTTTGAACCCGTCCGTGGTGCCTCGGAGAGCCTTGATGAAACAGACTAGAGCCAGTGGCTGTGCTAACGCAAAGGCTGCCTCTTTCCAGTGGTTTGAATCCCTGGCAGATCTGAGAGAGAAAGATGGGAAATTTCCCATTACAATTTACAGTGTTGGAGACCTGACGGAGAGTGACTGAGTAGAAAATAACTCTATGATGGTGAGTGCGGGAGTGGGACATTGGAGGACAGGCCTTAAGATCTGCTTCTCTGTGAGGTCTGCACTTAGAGGGTTCTCATGATTCGGATGTCGTGAGAACTCACAAATGAACTTGTTTCCTAGGAGGGGAGAGAAGACTCTTGCAAGGCGAAAAAGAGTGCACCAGATCTCCTCAAATACCAGACTCATGTGTCCAACTACCATCTAACATCTCAGGATTCATCTTCATTTTAATCGCCTAATTTTTTTTTTCGTTAAAATGAAGAATTCTTGCAGCAACGAATGAATGGAAATCCAAAATCTCTGTAACTGTTTATTAAAATAAATAAATAAAAAATTTTAAAAAAAGAATAATTCTGGGATTCCTCCTCCTCCACTGACCCAACTCTGTTCATTTTGCAGCCACCCCCATTTTAACAGAATGCTTTCAGACTCAACTCACTTCCTCCACTGCTGCTACCCTGGGCCAGCTCATCCACTCCTGACTAACTTCGCCATCTCCAGCGTCATCTCTTGTTCCCAGCTCCCAGCTCGGCCTCCCATTTTCTCCTCTGCAATGAGCTGATGTGATGCAGATGCCTAAATCAACTATCTTAATAAATTGACTATCCGTTGGTAAAAAAAAAAAATGCAAGTCACCTGCTGGAGAAGGAGGGACAATCTCCTCCTGTACCAGTCAGATCCTATTTGACGGTACACACACACACACACACACACACACAAATAAAATAAATTTTTTTTTAAAAATGCAAGTCAGGTCACATCGCTCCCCTTCCCACCCTCTCCACAATCCAGTCAATTATGTGAGTGCAGTCCCTGGCATCAAAGCTCTTTGGCAGAGTAAAGACCCCTCCCTTCATTCCTTCCTCACCTATCTTGCCTTCTCCTGGTCCCCTGGCTCATCTTTGGGCCGGTCAAGCAGGCTCCTGCCCCAGGACCTTTGCACTGACTGACCTTGCTGCTCCAGAAATTAGTGGTGGCTGAGTTGTCTTGGGACAGTCTTCCTGGGTTGGTCTCCTGCTTCCTAGATTGTGTGTGTTATTATTTCTCTCCCATAGCAACTTGAGAAAGAATGAATGAGAAACACATTTTTTTGAGATTTGAACATCTGATTCACAACTTGGCACCATCTTGAATTCTAAAGTGAAAATTACTTCCTTCTGCATGTCCTCTCGTTAATAATATTGCTGTTAAGAAATCAAATGGGGGAAAAAATCAGATGTAATTTTTCCTCCTGTTTCTCTGCAGATGACCTGTTTTCTTCCTACTGGAAGCTGTTAGAATCTTTTTTTTTTTTTTTTAATACCAGACATTCTGAAATTTCAAAAGACTTAGGATAGATGGTTCCCCATTTATTGTACTGGGTACTTATGGACACTTAGCTTATGCCCAAGAGTTTTAGCTCTGGGAAAATGTCTTGTAATATTTTAACTTATACCGTCCTCTCCTACATTTTCTATGTACTTTTTTCTTTTTTTCAAAATTAGGCCTTTTTTAGGGAGTTCTGGTGGCCTAGTGGCAAGACGCTGCACTGCAATCCCGGAGGTAAGCGGTTCAAATCCACCGGAGAGGCTCTGCTGGAGAAGGAGGGGGCAATCTCCTCCTACACCAGTCAGATCTGATTTGATGATACACGTAAAAAATAATACAATAAAAATAAAGAAAATATATAAAAAATAGGCCTTTTTAAATTAAAATTTAATTTTCATAAAAATTTAATTACCTTCAATGTTCTCATAGTTTCTCTCCCATCCCTTCTATTTTTTTTATTCTTCTCTTTGTTTGATTTTCCTCATCCTCAAATCTTTGCATTAAATATTATCTGTGTTTATGTTAGAATCCCACTTCAAATGGCGAAGAGCTTTTATAATTTTTTTAAAAAATTATTATTTTGTGTGTGTACCATCAAATCGGATCTGATTGGTACAAGAAGAAGTTGCCCCTCATTCTCCAGCAGAGCATCTGGTGGATTTGAACCACATACCTCTGGGATTACAGTGTAGCATCTTGCCATTAGATCACCAGAGCTCCCTTAAATGGCTAAGAGCTTTCCAGCTCTGGCAGCCCAGTCTACAGGGAATTTCACTGCTAATTCAAAGGCATGCACGTTGCTGGTGAATTCTCCGAGGAAAGAAGGGCAAGCTACTCCTCTGTCATATACAGCTTCAAAAATCCAATAAGTCCATTCCAACACCACAACAATGAACTTGAGGGTATTTGAAAAATGGTTTGCATACCATACTTCATACACATCACGTTTTGTGCATGGACTTTGTGTCTTATACAATCATTAATATACATTATGTCATATGATTAATTACCATTTCTCTATGCATAGAAAGAGAATTGATGTCTTTGAGCTGTGGTGTTGGAGAAGAGTATTGAATAAACTATGGACTGCTAGGAGAACAAACAGGTTCATCCTGGTGAATGTGAAACCAGGCTGCTCCTTGGGGTCAAGGATTCTGAAGCTCTGTCTGACATACTTTGGGCATGTTGCAAGGCAGGACCAGTCCTTGGAGAGGGATGTCATGCTTAGAAGAGTGGAGGGACAGTGCAGGAGGGGAAAACCCTGGATGAGATGGATTGACTCAGTGCCTGGGGTAAGGGAGACAGTGAGGTTGGCACAAGATAAAGCAGGGTTCAGAGCTATTGTTCACAGGGTTACTATGAGTCTCAAGTGACCCGATAGCACATAACAACAACAGCAACTATGCATATTACCACCACATCTTTTTAAGCCCCCATTGAACTTTTCCCAATACTTTTTTTTTCCCATCCACTAACCTCTACTATCTTGGTGATTTCCACCCCCCCTTCCCCTTTTTCTGACCCCTTCTCTCCTTTCCCTTTAGAACATTTATACACATCTTACTCAATAATCCTCCTATTTTCACAATAGTGGCCTTTGGCAATATTTGTCCTTATATGACTGAGATATTTCCCTCACCAAAATGCTCTCTAGTCTCTTCCAAGTAATATAATATGTTACAGAAGCACCGTTCCTGAGTGCTGCATAGTACTCCATTGTGTGAATCTACCACAATTTCTCAACTCATTCATTTGTTGATGGGACCATTTGGGCTGCTTCTGTTTTCTTGCAATAGCGCATAATGTCATTATGCACATAGGTGTACAAATGTCCATTTATGCGCTTTTTCATTCTCTGTCTTTAAGAAAACATCTTCCTGTTCTAATTCAGAGGAAGCAGTGTCTTCTCTCCCTGCTGATATTAATTATGGATTTTCTTTCATGGCATGTTGCATGCTCCCTCCTTCTCTCATGTTGGCTCTCATGGTTTTTTCAAATAACTGGTGAATGTAAATATCTCTTCATATTTTGTCAGGGGTCTGAACTAAGTCACACAAGACCCTCAGAGGATTCGAGCAGAGTTTTGATTTCCTAGAGGTGATGGGTGATTCCAGAGTTGTTTTGGGTTCCTCTGAGTCTTTGAAGCCATCCAGCTTTTTCCTGAGCTTCCTACCGACCCTCTCCTGGGTGTCTAAGGGCGGAGACTGCCCGTGTTTCTCCCTAGGAACTGATTGTTATTGTTGTTGATTGTCTTCTAGTGAAGCACGACTCACAGCGAACCTATAAACAAAAGGCCTGAAGGCCCTCTACAACTATCCACATTTATCAGTTTATACAGTTTCTGGAGGCAAGCTATTTGTTGTTGTTGTTGTTATGTGCCATCGAGTCGCTTGCGACTTATAGCGACCCTATGCACAACAGCCCTAAACTCTGCTCTGTCCTGTGCCAATTGCACTGTCTCTGACACTCCCATCCCGATTATCCCAGTCACTGAATCAATCCACCTCATAG
>NW_006399777.1:16983296-16997840 GCF_000299155.1 Elephantulus edwardii | reverse complement strand
TAACCCTTTCCAGGACGAATCTGTTTGTTTTCCTAGCAGTCCATGGTATTCTCAATACTCTTCTCCAGCACCACAGCTCAAAGGCATCAATTCCCCTTCTATCCTCTTTGGTCATTGTCCAACTGTCTGATGCATAACAAGTGATTGTGAAGACCACGGCCTGTATCAGGTGCACCTTAGTCTCCAGAGAGACACCATTGCTCTTCGGTACTTTGGAGAGGTCCCTAACAGCAGACTTTTTAGGTCAGCAAGCTATTTAGGTGCCATCAAATTGAGCATGACTCATAGTGACCCTATGAACAGCCGACCTGAAACCTGCCCTGTCCTGTGCGTCCTCCCCATCTCTGACACTAGAGCCCATTGCTGAAGTCACTGTGTCAGTCCATCTTGTTGGAGGTCTTCCTATCCTTCACTGGCCCTCCATCTTTCCAAGCATGACGTCCCTCTCCAAGGAATAGCCTTTCCTAACAACATGCCCAAAGTATGTGAGATGAAGCTTTGTCATCTTTGCCTCCAAAGAGCACTCTGGCTACACTGTTTCCAAGACATACCTGTTTGTTCTCTTGGCCGTGCGTGGAATGTTCAACATTATTCTCCAGAACCACACCTCAGAGGCATCAGTTCTTCTTCTGTCTCCTTATTGATGCACAGCAAGGATAGAGAAGACCATGGCCTGGCTTATCTTAGTCTCCAAACTGACATTATTGCTCTTCAGTATTTTGGAGAGATCCTTGACAGTAAATTTGCCCAGTGCAAGACATCTCTTCAATACTCAAGAAAGAGTATTGAATATCCCATGGACTGCTAAGAGAACGAACAGGTTCATTCTGGAGGTTCAACCAGGCTGCTCCTTTGAGGCAACGATTCTGAAGCTCCGTCTGACATAATTTGGACATGTTGCAAGGAGGGGCCCGTCCTTGGAGAGGGACGTCATGCTTGGGAGGGTGAAGGGACAGCGCAGGAGAGGAAGACTCTCTATGAGATGGATTGATTCAGTGACTGGGGTAATGGGGGTAGGCGTGTCAGACAATCAGGTTGGCACAGGATAGAGCAGGCTTTAGGGCTGCTGTACATAGGGTCGCTGAGTAGCAGGCAACTCAATGGCACATAACAACAATAATACATCTCCTGATTTCTTTTTTTTTTATAGAGACCAAAGTTTATTAACAGTTATTAAGGGCAAGAAGAAACATGGTAGGGAAAATTTTGATTATGTAGCACTGTCATCTCCTGGTTTCTTGACTGCTGATACCAAAGGTGTTGATTGTTGACTTGAGGAAGATGGAGTCATTGACAGCTTCAGTCATTTCTCCATAGTGGAATCAAACCACTGGAGGAGTGTGGTCTTTGAGTTAGCAGAACTACACCCTAGAGACTATGCTACCAGAGTTGAGCATCTATATGAATATATCTATATGTATGTATATTTATATATGTATGTGCATATATGTATGTGTGTCTATATATATAATAAATATAGAATATAGAATATGTAATATAATATATAATGCATAATACATAATATATATTACATATATTATATATTTTATATATGTATATGTATGTATATATATATTACAGTACGCTTTTCTCACTCAACACTAGTCCTGGGCATTCTATGTTCCATATCCTGGTAAATCTGTTCTCTGGAATGATTTCACTGTCTCCTTATATACAACTGAGGGTGGCTGTTGTTTTGTTGCTATGTGCCATTGAGTCAAATACAACTCACAGTGACCTTATGAAGAGTAGCTTTGAGCTCTGTCCTATCCTGAGCCAACCTCACCATCTTTGACACACCTGACCCCTTTGCCACAGTCATGTGTCAATTTTTCTCATCCAGGGTCTTCCTCTCCTGTGCTGACCCTCCACCCTTCCAGGCATGATGTCCTTCTCCAAAGGCTGGTCCCTTCTAACACCATGGTCAAAATATGTGAGATGGAGTTTCCAAATCCTTGCCTCCAAGGAGCAGCCTGGTTTCACTCTTTCCACGACAGACCTGTTTGTTCTCCTGGCTTTGCATAGTAAGTCCAAAATTCTTCTTGAATTTTCTCTGTTGATATCAGGGTTACTGAGATCTTTCTGTACATATTCAGTGGGGCTGGCATTCTGTACACCCTGCCCTCCTCGGTGACCCTCATCTCTGCTGATCCTGCCATTGTCAGCTTTGATGCCTTGTCTTTACTAGAAAGATCCAGCGGGAGTTGACCTGCTTCTTCCCAAGAAGAGGGTGCAGATGATGGCTGCAGGGACTTCATTCTGCCAATCAGCCCATTGAGTAATCCCTACTGAATCACTCTCATTAACTCCACTTCTCTAGAACGGAGTCCTCCCAACGGTGCCCAGGGCCACACGGTGAGTCAGAGATGAGGCTGCCCGCACCCTCCAGCCCTGGTTCCCAGCCCCCAGTTCCCAGCCAGCCTGAGGAAGGAGGTCTTAAGTGGAATTTGCTTCTCTTTGGGGTAAAGTATCCACAAACTAAAACT
This sequence comes from Elephantulus edwardii, assembly GCF_000299155.1. Taxonomy (NCBI): domain Eukaryota; kingdom Metazoa; phylum Chordata; class Mammalia; order Macroscelidea; family Macroscelididae; genus Elephantulus; species Elephantulus edwardii. Next base: position 16,995,354 of record NW_006399777.1, on the reverse strand, counting down.
CCGTCTGCCATCTAATCGAGCCTGAGTAATGACAAGCCCGTGGGTTACTCCAAAGACACCTTCAGTAATGACCTTCATGGAACCTGATGACCAAACTTTTTCTCCTGAGAAGCAGCTGGCTAATTTAAACCACAAGCCTCTGGGTTGTTAGTGAACCCCCTTACCACTAAGCCACCAGAGCTCCCCAAGAGCAACTCAATTCAAGAGTTGCATGCTAACCATTTGTGCCACTCAGGGACCTCAAATATCCGTTCATACTGAAGAACGTGTTACTGCCCTGGAGTCAATATTGGTTCATGGTGACCTTCCATGGGGTTTCATCTTTCTTCTTTTTTCTTTTCTTTCCTTTTCCTTTTCCTTTCCTTTTGTGTGTGTGTGTGTGTGTGTGTGTGTGTGTGTGTGTGTGTGTGTGTGTACTGTCAAATTAGATCTGACTGGTACAGGAGGAGATTGTTCCTCCTTCTCCAGCAGAGCATCTGGTAGATTTGAACTGCCCACCTCTGGTATTGCAGTACACTTTCTTGCCACTAGACCACCAGAGCTCACCGGGGTTTCATCTTTCAGTCGTTATTGTTATATACCATCGAGTCACCTGCGACTCATAGCAACCGTGTGCACAGGAGCTCTGAAGCCTGCCCTGTGCTGAGCCGGTCTCACTGACTCCAACACACCATTGCTCCAGTTACAGTGTCAATCCATCTTATCCAAGGTCTTCCTCAGATTCTCAGTTACTCGTCTGAAAACCACCACCGCTATGTCACCAGGGATCCTTCTCCAAAAAAGCCCAAGATTCTTCAAACCCTTGGATTGAAACACGATGAAAAGTTCCTCTCCCATCCTCCAAACAGTCTTTCTTTAAAACCTATGTTCGTTTCTTGTCTATCCTTCAAGAGAAAAGTAGGAGGGTGCTGTGAATAGGTGCTGGGTCCACAATACTTTCTTTTAAACCCTGGAGTGTTTTGGAATTTGGAATTGACAGGTTTTTAGGAAGCTGGTGAGCATGTTTCAGGTTTCCTTCTGGGCATGGTCCTATGACAAAACACGCTCATATTTCTGAACTAAATGGAATACGTGAAGCCATGATTAGCATCAGGTCGGTTCAGCTCAAGCGTTCCTGATGGGTGTACTTGTGCAAAATTTATTTTTTTCATTCTTGTTTAAATTTCTAGAGGTTTCTGAATTTCAGGTTTGTCCATCAAGGACATATGGACTTGACTTTTAACACCTTCCCTACACCCTATATCAGTGCTAAGAGTTCCTTTATTTTTTGTTGGCTTGGTCTTCATGCACATGGTTCTCCATAATATGCATATGTTGTTGTTGGTTGCCGTCAAGTGGAGCCCAACCCAGCGACCCTATGAACAAAAGGCCTGAGGCTTTTCCATAACTAGACCATAATTAATTTCGCCTGTTGCTGGCCATTGGGGTGGTTTCCAGTCTTCTCCTCAGTTGTGTTTATGCCGCAGTTACTGACACAGCACTCCCACCGTGCGCAAGCATACCTGCAGGATAAATTCCTAGCAGGGAAATCGCCGGGCCAATTATTAATAATGATGGTTAATGTTTACACGGCATTTCCTAAGAGCTGGCGCTGTGGTGAAATACTTCACAATAATTAATGTGTTTTAATCCTGTTCTGAATCTCAAGAGATAAGTGGGACTATCATCCCATTTTACAGATGAGAAAACCGAGGCACGGAGAAATGAAATGACTAGCGCTGCTGGCATTCACACCAAGGTGTGCCCCGCTTGGCGCTCTTAACTGTCACATTCCACTGGCTTTTGAAAGCCGTGGGAATGTGTAACTCCAAGAGATACTGCCAGATTGTTCTCTGCTCTGTAACCCAATTCACATTCCCACCCAGAGTAGACAAGCTTCCTCACACCCTTGCCAACACTGTCTTCAATTAAACTTTTTGGTCTTTGCCAATCTGATAGGCAAAAGTTGGTATCTTGGCATCGCTTTAACTTGAATTCCTTTTAGTAGAAGGCAGGCTGAGCACGTGTTCACATAAAGGTCATTTGTATGTCCTTTTATAAATTGTCTATTCATGTCTTTCATTTCTTTTTCTTCCTGGTTATGTCTCCAGAATGTGTGAGAGGAGGGTTGTTTTGGGGTTTTTTTTATTCTTCATGTTTCAGAAATATTTAGAGAGTGTTTTAGAAAGATTTGCCTTGATAACTCAGGTTTTACCCCTCTGTTCCCAGATCTTTTGATGTTGTTTGTTGAAGGGCCTGAGGCAAAGAGATGGGAGGTGGAGTCCTTGCATCACACAGCCGATTAACACACTCAGCTATGTGCTGACAGATTGATGGTTCAAGTCCACCAGAGAAGCCTGGTCGGCAAAGCCTGATGACCTGCTCAGAAATGTCAGCTTCAGTTGCAAGCTGCAGAACACCCGTTCTACTCAGACACAAATTGGTCATGGTGAACTGGAGTCAGCTTGATGTCAGTTGGTTTATTGTGAGGGAACTCAGGGCAGGGTCTGTAACTAACTACTTACTCACGTGAAGGACTCTGGCGGTTCGAATCCGCCAGTGGCTCTGAGGGGAAAAGATGGTCAATCTTCTTCTGTGTGATTTTGCAATCTTGGAAACTCAATGAAGGGTTAGTGATAAGTTGATTCTGACTAGACAGCAAATAGAAGTGGGGGGTGGGGAGAGAGAAGAGAAGGAGAGGGAGGGGGAGGGGAGAGGAGGGAAGGGGAGGGAGAGGGGGAGGGAGAACACTTTATTCTGAGGAGACTACAGGCAAAGATAAAAATCCCTCTGGTAAGAAGCTAACAAAGAGACAGGTCAGAGAATCTGCCTGGTGAAGTACTGGGGAGAAGCTGAGGGAAAGAGTGAACAGCTCCCCGCCCCAAGGAGATAAGGCACAGGGTCAGACATAGGGTGTAGCCCACTTAGGCTGGGGTCTTGTTTTGTTATTGTGCGCCATTGAGTTGGAACAAACCCATAGATGACCCAGTTTTCAGAGGCTGTAAATCACCCAAGAGGAGGCTGTCCCCCTTCCTCCTAAGGAGCTGCTGGTGGATTTGAACCATGTGCCTTGCAGATGGTTGTTGTTGTTAAGTGCCATCAAGTCATAGGCGACTCATAGCAACCCTATGAACGAAAGTCCTCGACACTTGTGTGACTTTCATCCTTTCTCCAGGTTCATAGTTTCTGGAGCCAAGCTGTTACAGATGTGGATGCCACTTCTGCTTCCAAGCTTGTTTGAATCGGGGAGCTCCACCCAACACTGCTCACCATGGATAACCGTTATCACATTTGACGCAAGAGTGTCACAGTGTTCAGGTTCACAGCAACCACAAATTACCTCTGTACGGCAAGTGGACATGCAGCTTTTTACCACTAGGCCATTAGAGCTCCCCGTAGTGGGCTGGGAGTGAGGTAAAGGATGGCCAAAGGCAGATGCGTGACAATCTGATGCTCTAGCTCCTTCTGAGAAGGGACTGCCCAGCTGTGGTACGTTGACAGTCCACAGAGGTTGGCTTCTGCGGGGGGTCCTGTCTGCTTCCTGGGCCCTTCGCCACCAGGGTGGTGGGGAAAGACTCTGCCCCACACAGACTCAGTCACTGCCAGCAAAGAAAACCACTGGGTTTCTGAGGCGGTAAATCGGAACAAAGGGAGGCTCATCTTTCTCCCACAGTGTTGCTGATGGATTCGAAGTGCTGAAGCCTTGAAGTCTTTTGGGTAGCAAGGCAATACACTGTAGAGTATACCACCAGCACTCTTTCTACCCCATCCAGAACCCCTCTAAATGGCAGTCTGTTTCAAGTACCTGTATGACTGACAAACGTCAACAGGTCTGCCTTGAGAGTTTGATGTTTCCTATCCTGCCTGTTCTCTCTGCTCTCTGTTAAGGATATTACCACCCTTTCCCTATTGTTTGGTGCCGTCGAGTCGTAGACGACGCATAGCGACCCTATGAAGGAGAGGCCTGAGCACTGTTCATACATAGAGTTTCTGGAAGCAAACCATTTTCCTAGAAACTAGTTTTGCATTCCTAAATCCCTCTCAGGGAGCTCTGGTGGCCTAGTGGTAAGAATCTATGCTGCAATCCCAAATGCATGTGGTTCAAATCTGCCCACTGATCTACAGGAGAAGGATGGGCAATCTCTTCCTATGCGATTAACTGCTTCTGAAAACCCACTGGAGGGTCAGCTATGGGTTGGTTCTGACTCGATGGTTCTCAACAACAACAACAAATCCATCTCAGCACAGAAAACACAAGGCCAGACTCTGAACCCTTTTGGAAATCTTTTAGTGGAAATGTTAAAAAAAAAAGTGTCCTTTTGTTTAAGGAAAAAACTCACTGAAATATATTTCTTTTTGTTTGAAGTCTAAACCTACTCCTTTTTATTTTTTTCTCTTCTGATTGTGGTGATGATTAAGACTTTGGTTCTTTTTTTTTCTATAATTATATTTTATTAATTTTCATAAACATTTACAGAGATTTTGGGCTTCCACTCATTCATTGTTGCACTATTCTCTCTACCCTCCTCCCAGTTTGTTCTTGTCCAAATGCCACAGTGCTTGTCAAAGCCAGTTCTGATTAATCTTCTTTAAGACTTTGGTTCTAAAGTAAAAACTCTGGCCTATGTGCAAAGGCATCTGAGGGTACAGGATTCAGATCTCAACTCAGGCTGGATGGGTGATATGGAGAGACCAGCCTTAAGGTGGGGGCACAGGCTTCTGGAAGATTCTCTTGAGGAACGTGTCTGGGAGCAGCTTCTTAACTGGCCCCAGGCCTGAGAACACACCGTGCAGAGTATGCGGCTCAGAAATGTCTTCATCAGGGGCACCCATTCTTGCTGCTTCTCATCTGCAGCCCTCTCTCGTGCCTGACTACCTCTCCTGGGAGCTGTCCCTGTGTCCTGACTGGTCCTTCCCTTGCCTGTTGCGTGAGTGATCTGATCACACCTCTCGCGGTCCTGAGCTTTGCCTGGCATAATCTTGGGTCCCTCCTGCTTTGCCTGTGACCCTTGGTCCTCAGACACTGACCCTGATCCTCCTATTCCACTCCTTTTTAGCCAGCTCCACCTTTGTACTCTTCTCCGACACCATGGTTCAAAGACTTCGGTTCTTCTTCTGTCATCCTTATTAATTGTCTTGCTCTCTGACATATATCAGGTAATTGAGAAGACCATAGCCTGAATCAGGCACACCTTAGTCCTCAAACTGACATCATTGCTCTTCAGTACTTTGGACAGTTTCTTGGCAGTTCCCAATGCAACACGTCTCCTGATCTCCTGACTGCCGGTACCAAGGGTGTTGTTGATTGTTGATCCGAGCAAGAGGAAATAATCGACAGCTTCAATCTTTTCTCCATCTATCATGGTGTTGACTGTTGGTCCTATGCTGAGGACCTTTGTTGGAGAAGAGTGCTGGATATACCCATGGACTTTCCAAAGAACAAACAGATATGTCTGGGGGAAAGTGCAGTTGGAATGCTCCCTGGAAGCACAGGTGGTGAAGAGCTCTCTCTCACTCTTTGGGCATGTTGTTAGGAGAAGATATTCTGTGGAAAGGGATAGCATGCTTGGAAGGGTGGAGGGTCAGAGAAAGAGAGGAAGACCCTCAATGAGATGGATTTATATAGTGACTGCAAAAATGGACTCAAGGGCTCACAGGGGCCTTTCCATTGCGGGCAGCTGCAGCGTGCACCTGTGGGTGGACCAGTACCAGCCGTGCTCACGGTCATGTCTGGACTTCCAGCGCGAGCAGGAGACGCAGCTGCAGCACCTGGTACAATGGGGTGACTTCCCTCACCTTTAGTTTATGGGACAGTCAGGTGCTGGGGGAAAAAAAGACCAGATCACATGTCGTCTTCTGCGTGAGCTCTGTGGCGCTGGCATGGAAAAGTTGAGAATTGAGCATCACTGACACCCTAGAAAAAGAAACTCGAAATCAGCACCATTGAACGTAATTACCACCAGGAAGTTGGTCCCAGTTATGCTGGGAACAGCGACCGTGTGGTGACCCAGGAGATGCTGGAGACCAGCTCGCAGCTGGGATTTCAAAGCGGTGCTGCTGACTGAGGTGGACAAGCTCACCCAGGGCGCACAGTGCGCGCTGCCCCGGACCTTGGGGAAGGTCATGTCCACCTGCCGGCTCAGCCTTTGCTGTAACTCCACCTCCAAGGTCATCGTGTCTGTTCACGATCAGTCACTGCCTGGCTGTCCGCGTGCCCGCACCCGGCATGGAGGCCATTTGCCAGGTGTCGTCGGCCGTGTGCAAGAAGGATGGCCTGGCCCTGCCCGTCCCGCTGGCCCAGCGGCTGGCCGAGAAGTCCGGCAGGAGCCTGCGGAGGGCCCGCCTCGTGTGCGAGGCCTGCCGGTGCAGCAGTACCAGGATCCCTGAGCGGGATGGGGAGGCAGCCCACCCATGGTCAGCCAGCAGAGCCCCCCGAGACTGCTGGAGGCCTGAGGACGGCTCTCTGAACTGCTAACCCACTGAGGCCTCCCGTGATAATAATGAAGGTCTGCTCTCAGAGCTTCTGCACAACTGTGAAGGACAGACAGCTCCAGGCCAAGGTGGCCCAGGCTGCAGCTGGGCAGCAAGGCCGTCTACCACCTGGAGGCCTTCATGACCAGGTTCATGACACTCAACAGGAAATTCATGGAGGACCGGCTGGAAGGCATGAAGTCCTGACCGCCCAGTGCACAGCCTCCTGCTGGAACTGGGCCTGCATGTGCGAGCCACACAGGGGGTCGGATGTGGGACAAATAAACCAGCTTAACTTAAAAAAATTTACAAAATAACTAAAATGAGCTCAAGTGTGTCAGAGATGATGAAGGTGGCACAGGCTTCGGATCTGTTTAGAGCATCACTATGAGTCATGGTTGACTTGACACCAAACAACAAGCCTGTCACAATATTTCACCCACCACCCTGGAGACCACCCATGTCTCTGAGGCTGGTGGTATGAGACCACATGAGGGTTGCATTGTACAGGTTATGTCCACATTTCCTGGAAACAGCCTGTGGGGCGTGATCTTTCTTCCTGCCGCTGTTCCCATCTTCTGCTCCCCACTCCCATCCCCACCACATGTCGTTCCATGGCCAAAATCACTGAGGAGCAGGAAGAATGAATTTGTAGCCGACATTCTCACTCTCTGACCAAGATTGCTCGAAATGCTGAGAGGAATGAAGTAAATGGAAGTCATCCAGGACACACTTAAAACTAAGACCAAACCCACTGTCTTCAAGTGACTCATAGCAATGCTATAGGGAGCCTAGCGGTGAGGAGCTGAGCTGCCAACCCAAAGGCACAAGGTTCAAATCCACCGGAGGGTCAGCTATGAGTCAACTCCAACTCAACAACAATACATAAAAGCAATAACAACGACAATCCTCTGGGACTGTGTAAAACTATCTCTTGGGGTTTCTGACACCTTCATTGTCTTTAGTAACCAAGTGCTTTAACATCGCCAGGGTTCCCAGAAAACACAGCGCATCTCACACAGACAAGAAGGGGTGTCAAGAAATTCATGGGTTCAGAGAAAGCAGAATCAATAGCAGGGGGCCCAGCCCACGGGAGCAGGCTGCCTCTTTTGTGAGCGGAGCAATACAGCTGCAGGTTGTAGAGAGTGACTCAGGTCCTCGGCAGCGGCTGCCTCAGAGGAAGCTGCCCCCCTCCTGCTGGCTGCTGGGCAGCTGCTTCTGAAGAGTGGTGGTTCTGAGAGCCCGCAGAGGTAGGAGTCACCTATGTGGACCCGAAAGCTTGGTGAATCACTCAGGAAGAGCCCTATTTAAGTTGTCTGATGAGGCTGGGATACATCAGATAGCTCTTCAAAGCCTCAGGCTCATCCCTACCTGCCTGCATCCTTTAATTACCTGGGAGAAGCTTTACCAACTACAGATGCCTGCATCCCACCTCCAAGGAGTTTGCTTTAATTGGTCTGGGGAGCAACCAGGGCCCTGGGATTTGGGACAGCTCTGCAGGCAGGTATGGCTGATGCTCAGGCAGGACCGAGAACCTGTGTGGTACGAGGAGGCCAGCAGATGAAAGCTCCCAGGGACTCAGCCCTCCGCGGCACCTGCCAGGCTCTGATGCTTGTGAAGCGTGCCTCTCTCTCATTCCCTTCTCTTACACCTGGACTGTGAGCGTGTCTGGGGCCTCGCTGAGATCCCGCTTACACACCTGGCATCTACTTCCCCGGGAAGGTTTCTCTGCCACGTTCTCAGCCAGGCAGTCACAGAGGAGTCAGCCACACCCCTGGCTGCCTCATTTCCCCCCTGCTGTCAGTGCCTGTCTTTGGTGCCTCTCCAGAAGGCCTGAAGGAAACCATGGCCAAGGCCACTGACTCTCGGTTGCAGCCACCACCCCAGGGCCCAGTTTCCCAGGACCATGTCTTTTCAGGATGTGCTTGTTGAGGACACAGCGATGCACACTGACCAGTCAGAGTGAACACAGAAGTGACAGCAGACAGGCACTTTCATCAGTGAGATCTAAATAAAAATCAGCATAGCTGCAGAGACAGAGTGGCCTCAGGAATATAGTTTTCCGAGGAAATTCTGTAGCTATGTCTGTTGGTCACCCTTTGTTGTTGTTGTTGTTGTTAGATGCTGTTGAGCTGAGTAGGACTCATCGCGACCCTATGAATAACAGATCTGAACCTTGTCCTGTCATGTGCCTTTCTCGTCATCTCTGACCACTCATGCCCATTGCTGCGGTCACTGTGTCAAGCCTTCTCATTGAGGGTCTTCCTCTCTTTCTCTAGCCCTCCACCTTCTCAAGCATGAGGTTCTTCTCCAAGGAATAGCCCCTTCTAGCAACATGCCCAAAGTCCACGAGACAGAGCTTTGCTATCCTTGCTTCCAAAGAGGGCTCTAGCTACACTTTCTCCCAGACATACGTGTTAGTTGTTTTAGCAGTCCATGGGATATTCAGTATTCTTCTTCAACACCGCAGCTCAAAGGCGTTAAATCTCCCATCATGCAAAAACCCTCACCACTGGACCAATAAGCCATGAAAGATAAATATTGACATTTTCAATTCTTTCCTCTTATCTGGATCCAGCAGTCAAGACACCAGGAGAGGTATTACATCAGGCAAGTCTGCTGTCAGGGTCTTAATCAAATTACTGAGGAGCGAGGATGTCAATTTAAAGACCAAGGTGCACCTGATTCAAGCAGGTCTTTTGAATCCCTTGCTGTGCATCTGAGAGCTGGACAATGAATGAGCGTAATGCAATGATTGGTCCCCAGCCAAGGGCAAAAACCCAGCGCAAGTTATGGGTTTCACCTTAGCTGCAAAGAGGCCTGTGCCCTCTTTCCTCCCTGGCATCACAGGAGGGCTGATCAACCTCAGGAAAGGGCATGAAGGCTTGGTGTGATTTTTCTGAAAAGAAAGGATGCTACACTCTAGGGCTTCCTCTCAAGGCACAAAATGAAACATGCTGGTTCTTAGGACTTTGACGTTTGTTGTTTATTTTAAAATAACTTTATTAACTTTGTGTTAATGAGATACTTTATTATTATTAATAAGGATGATGATGATGATAAAGGGGGAATGCAAACAGTTAATCAGAAGAAACAGCAAGCTTACCGCCCAGAGAAAGCCATGTTCACTGACGGCTTGTGAGCATCCCCTTACCCCGGTGCACATTGGGCGTGCTTCGCTGGGCAGGGGCTGGATATAGTGACCTTTAACAGTGCACTCCGGCCTGGTCTTGCATAAGCACTTCGATGACTTTCCAAAATAACTCCCCCTCCCCCCGGAGGACTGCCCACCACCCTGCTTTTGGGGAACAACATCCAGCGTGTCCCATAAGGGAACCGGTCCAAGGAGCGAAGAAGATGCCGAAGTTGTGGCTAATCCTCCTCGGTCCCAGAGCAGTCAAGCTGATTGCTTCACAGGCCTCGAACTATGCCAAGAATGTCAGCCATTTCCCACAGGACCTGCAGCCATGAAGCAATCACCCAGCCCGGCCTCTCCAAATATCTGTTTTGCAAACAGATAAAGCAGAGAAGCATTCTGAAAATGTGCTTGCTCTCTGGCTGTCCACCTCTGGCGTTGGGGCCCTGCTTGCCTGCCTGGAAGGCTTCTCTTTTTGGGGTCCATTTGCTGGGGAGAACTGTGGGGAGGTGGCCATGCTTTTAACAAAACTGAAAAGGAAATAGACAACACTGCTATAGTAGTTGGAGACTTCAATACACCACTCTCAAGAAAAGATAGCACTTCCATAAAGAAACTCAACAAAGATGCTAAAGACTTAAACCACACAATAAACCAACCTGACTTTTCAAGGAGTCTAAGAGACCAAGCAGTGCTGGGACACTTCTGACATAGCCAGCTCTCTTCCCATTGCTGAGCGCCCTCCTGACCCGAGATTATTTGAGTGGCCTTTGGTTCCTGAGCTGACTGGGCAGCTGGGGCCACCTTTCTTAGCAGCAAGAACTCGAAGGACCTAACATCTGGCCCTCCTAGTCCACATTGGTCAAAACAGGCTGCTCCTTGGAGGCAAGGATTCTGAAGCTTTGTCTGACATACTTTGGACATGTTGCAAAGAAGGGACCAGTCCCTGGAGAGGGACATGATGCTTGGGAGGGCGGAAGGACAGTGCAGGAGGGGAAGACCCTGGATGAGATTCATTGATTCAGTGACTGTGGTAATGGGGGTAGATGTATCAGAGACAATAAGGTTAGCTCACGAAAGAGCAAGGTTCAGAGCTGTTGCACATAAGGTGACTCTGAGTCTCAGGTGACTCAACGACATATAACAACGACAGTCCTTATTGGGATGATAGGCAAAGATGGTGAAGCTTCATCTCTCCTACTTTGGGCATGTCTCTGAGAGAGGCTATTCCTTGAAGAGGGGAATCATGTTCAGAAAGATGGAGGATCAGAGAGCGAGAGAAAAGACCCTCAATGAGATGGACTGACACAGTTGCAATGGGCTCAAATGTATCCGGGATGTGAGAGTGGCACAGGACAGGACAGGGTTCAGATCTGTTGTCCGTAGGATTGCTGTGAGTCCTACTTGACTCAATAGCACCTAATAACAAACAATCCAGGTCACTTCGGATTTTGTGCTCAGAGTGTGTGACGAGCCGCGGCGGAGATAAATCATGAGGGCTGAGTGAGGGAGAAGAGACCACTAACGTACGTAATTGCTGAGTAGATGTCACCTTCTGAGATATTCTGGAAGGCCTGGCTGCACTGTGGTCAGCACCACTAGGGCCTGGTGACCCACCAACCTTCCAGACTACGGGCAGGTGGGAGCTTGGACTCACCCCAGGAGAACCTGATGTGCAAGAGTGGGCGTGGGAGAGGATGGAAAATCTGAAGATGTTGAAATCACCTGTGTGTTCACTGATGGTTAAGCCAATCATGAGATGCCCAGAGGGTAGACTATTGTGGAAAAGGGATTATTAGACTAACAACATTGTTCATGTTCATGGTCACTGAGCAAAAGGAAGAGACCTTTTTCTGGTGCACAAGAACAGGGGGAAATTGGAAAAGGACTTCTGTAAAACCCATTTACTATGCTTTAACGGTGTGATGGGAAGCAAGGTTTCTGAAGCTCCGTCCGACATACTTTGGGCATGTTGTAAGGAGGGACCAGCCCTTGGAGAAGGACGTCATGCTTGGGAGGGTGGATGGGACAGTACAGGAGGGGAAGATCCTGGCTGAGATGGATTGACTCAGTGACTGGAGTAATGTGGTAGATGTGTCAGAGACAATAAGGTTGGTTCAGGATAGAGCAGGGTTCAGAGCTGTTGAATACAGGGTCGCAATGAGTTGCAGGTGACTTGATAGTCACATAACAACAACAACAACACCAATGATGTGATTATGTATCTTTTTCCTTTTCAAATACAGTTTTTAAAAAAGTTTTATGTTAGTTTGCATACAAAATTTGTATACATTGTGTTCCATTCCTATATATTGTGTTCCACACATTCTTTCACATTGTTTTTTTTTTTTTTTTTTTTTTGGGTTAACAAATAATCCTTTATTGAAATATTTTCATCTGTAGTTCCTTAGCTAGCTGGGCATTCCACAGCACCACTGTTGATGTCTTCTATGATGTCATGAGGGTGACGGC
>NW_006399777.1:16982160-16982856 GCF_000299155.1 Elephantulus edwardii | reverse complement strand
CGGAGGCGGCTGGTGTTGGATGAACCCGGATGCGGGACGACCGAAGAAAGTTGCACCGAGGCCTCCTCGAGCCGAAAGCCGAAAGCACATTCTTTCCCATTGTGTTTCCTACGATCATTCATACACTATCTTATTTTTTTCAAAAATATGGTTTACTTACAAATTCTGTGTACTTTATTTTTCACACCAGAAATTTCCTCTGTCCTTAACCCAGCCCTCCATCCACCCATCAAACTGTGTGACCCTATGATTAATGCCCCCATCCTCACCCTTGTGCTCCCACCCTCCCCAATTTAGATCCTCATACACATTTTACTGGTTATCCATTTCTACAATAATGGTCTTATACAATATTTGTCCTTATGAGACTGGCCGCTTAAGAAAAGAAATCAGTGATGTTCAAGTCAGGCAGAGCTGGACCAATAGCTTGGTCCTGTTTCTAAATGGAAATGACTTCTGTGGGTAACTTCATGTCGCTGTGATCGGCTCCTTGTCTCTAAAATGAGTGCAAAATTCAGACTCACTGTCATCGTGACCCTGCACCAGATTTTCAAAGCTATACTTGGAGAAGGACATAATGCTTGGGAGGGTGGAGGGACAGCGCAGGAGAGGAAGGCCCTCTATGAGGTGGATTGATTCAGTGACTGGGAAAATGGGGATATGTGTATCAGAATCAGTGAGACTGGCTCAGGACAG
>NW_006399777.1:16979282-16982034 GCF_000299155.1 Elephantulus edwardii | reverse complement strand
GCAAGTGACTCGATGGCACATAACAACAACAACAACATACATAAATCTTTTTTTAAAATTTTTTTTAATTTTTTAAATAATTTTAATAAAAGTTATACATAAATCTTAACGGAGAAGACTGTCCAGCTTCCTGCCTGGTAGATTCAAACCACGATAGATGCTTGATCTTTCGGTTAACACTACAACGGGCTATGGATTACAAGATCAGAGCTCTTTAAAATTGGTGGAATAACTCCTTTTGAAGGAAGCTCTGGTGGACTTTTGTTGACTACCATAGAGTCAGAACCAACCCACGTCTGACCCTCCGATAGCTTTTCAGAGGCAGTCACACAAGAGGAGATTGCTCATTCTTCTCCAATGGAGATTGTGTGTCCTTCTTCCATGGAGCAGCTGGTGGCCTCAAACTGTATGCCTTCGGGATTGCAGTGCAGCTTCTTGCCACTAGGCTACCAGAGCTCTGGTGGACTGGTGGTAAGGGACTGTGCTATCACTGCAAAGACATACAGTTCAAATCCCCTGCTGCTGTGGGGGAGAGTTGCGCAACCTCCTTTCATGCAAGTTACTGCCTCTGAAAACCTGCAGGGGGATCAACAATGGGTCTGTTCTCCACCCCCTTGCCAGTCTCCCTGGCACCCTTGTTCTCGTCTCTTCTTTGGCGCCTCCATTATGAACTTCTAAGCCCTGCTTGCTGGTTGGGCCTTGCGGCTTGGGCTGTGTTGTCTCTTCTGCACGTGATCTTTCTCTCGTCTGTCAGAAGGATTCAGAGGCAACCTGGAAAAAAACAAAACCAAAAACAAACAAACCAACAAAGCAATTCAGGAAGGTGAAGAAATAGGAAATATGCAATGGGAAATTGAAGAGCTGGGATAGTAACACACATAGATCCATGATAGTTAATTATTGTTAATTATATAAAACACATTGTCGATGAATGATTGTATGAAACACGGTGTACATGAATAAAACACAATATATGTGAGTGATTGTACACAAAACAAAAGCAAAAGAAAAAAACAACCCTTTTTTAGGGGTCTCTGTTTCTGTGAGATGCCCTGATCTCTCTACAAAGATCTAATTTCTTTTCTTTTTTTCTTTTTTTTTGTTTTGTTAATGGAGCTCTGGTGGCCTAGGGATAAGGAGCTGTGCTGCCAACCCAAAGGCATGCAGTTCAAATCCACCAGGAGCTCAACAGGAGAAAGATGGGCAATCTCCTGTGAAATTTACTCTGAAAACCCGCTAGGGGGTCAGCTATGAGTCACTTCCAACTCGATGGTACATCATAACAATAATGCCACTTTCTGCTTTCTTCTGAATGCCATTTTCTCTCACTCACAGACCACCTGTTTCCTGGCTGACAGTGAGGTGGTCTCCGAAAGCTGGAAGCATATCTTGTTGACTTCAGAATCCAGGACACTTGCACAGTGGATACACGGCAGGTGGCCGGCCAGTAGCCATAAAGTAATTACAGTTGTTATTTACAGTGTTTTTTGCTCCATTATAACACTCAGTCAAAGAAACTATTGACACACCCATGTGGGACATGAGGAAAATGAGGCTCTGTGAGGGTAACTCCTTTGCCATTAACAGTTAGTGGGAGAAGCCAGAAGGGGGCTGGCTGGGTTTATAAGCACACTCAGGGCCCAGCAGGACCACAGCAGCCTCGAAGAGGGCTCACCAGGTGGGCCCAGGGCTCTCTCTGCTCAGGGGACTCTTTTAAGCCACCGGGAGTGGTGGGACCCTCTGGCCTGGCCTCAGAGCCAGGCTCCATAGCATGCATTTATTTAAAGGCCATTCAGGGAAGTAAGAGGGAGGACAAACTGAGAGTTGAGTCAGAGGCCTTGAGGAATTTCTGGGCTTTTTTGAATTCTGGGAAGAGGGGGGTAAATGGTCATTACTATTCCAAGTATGCTGCAGGGCCTCTTGAGTGTTTACATGGAAGAATCTCTGGCAGCTGACACCTTGCGAGCAAGAGGCTAGGAATCTGTGAGCCTGGGATGGGGCCTCAGGCTAACGCAGGCTGCCTTCATGAGATGGGCTGAACCAAGAAGAGAAAGGGCCATTCACCAGCGGGGCAACCCCAGCTCTCCCTGCAGGCTGCTGGTCCCTGTCCCTGGAACCTGTGGGAGCCTCACCTGAGGTGCAAAAGGAAGTTAACAGGCCGCCTCCCTCTGGGCCTCTGACAGCCCCCCACCTCCACTCTCCAGATCCCAGCACCCTTTTTTGTGGGGGTGATTGGGCTATCTAGTAGGGCTCAGAGGTGGCCTTGTGGTAAGGAACTGTGCTGCCAACCCAAAGGCACACGGTTCGAATCCCCCAGCTGCTCCTCGGGAGAAAGATGGGCCATCTCCTCCCTTTGGATACACTTCCTCTGAAAACCCACTGGAGGTTCACTTGTGAGTCCGTTTCATAACCCATAACGAATAAAGTGTGACCAACAACCATAACGGCACATAAGAACAACAGGTGAATCTCAATTCTCAGCCAGAGGAGACCTCAGCTGCTCAGCTCTGAAGAAGCAAGCAGCTTATAAAAGACGATCTCAGAGTCCCTGAAACCGTCTTAAGGACAAGGGCCAATGGTGTGCTCCTTATCCCTGAGATCCCTGAGTGGGGCAAACAGTCAACACCTCAGCTGAAAGGTTGGTTGACTAAAAGGTTGGGGGTTCAATGTTACCCAGAGAGGCCTTGGAGGAAAAGCCTGGAGAACGACTTAATGAAAGAATCAGCACTGCAGACTTTTTATTATTATTATT
>NW_006399777.1:16966097-16978352 GCF_000299155.1 Elephantulus edwardii | reverse complement strand
GTCACGAAAGGACAAATACTGCATAGTGCCACTGTTGTAAAATAGGACTGACGCAGAGGTTGGGTGGAGACTTAGAAAGATGGGATAAATTATGCATACTGCATTGAAACAGATGAGAGAGAGAGAGAACTGTTTAAAAGCACTGCAAACTTTTATCATACACAATCCTGTGCTTACACAGATTGCCCGGCTCGCCTCTGGTAGGATGAAGCCACAGGAGCTGGATGGTTGGTTGATTCGACTCTCATCTAACGAGGATTAAGTGGAAGCCAATAAAATGGAAGAGACTGAGATGCGAGACAATGGCTTGCTTCGACGAGGACAGGCAGCAATGTACTGAACTATTTATACAATTTCAGACACCTGTATTGAGAATGGAATTGAGCCATCAGTTTGTCCTAGTCATGCATTCCTATAACCACAGGTTCAGTTAACAACTGTTCATTCACTCATTAAATGCCCGGGAAAGATTATGTGGCCAGGCTGACTATGTAGAAGTCTCAGAGAAAGAGGTTTCTCACTTGGAGGGAAGTGTGCATGAGGACGACACGCATATGCAGGGCACAGCGCATCCCAGCCTCTCCCTGCACTCCAGATCCCTGGGCCGGGCATGAAGACCGGACAATTTTTTTGTGATTTGGATGTGCGTCTCGGGTCCAGGTACAACAGCCAGGCAGCAAGCATATTTATCCAGATTGCACTTGACTGCTAGTTTCCAGAGCGGTGGCTCTAACCCACTCAAAGGCACCACTCAGTAAAGGCCTGGCAATCTGCTTCTGTAAAGATTGTTGTTAGGTGCGGTCAATGATGACTCCCAGCGACCCTATGAGCCATGGAGGTGAACCCTCACCTGTGCTGTGCTAGCCTCACAATCTCTTTTACGCTTGTGCCCATTGTTACAGTCACTGTGTCAATCCATCTTGTTGAGAGTCTCGATCTCTCTCATCACCTTTCCCAGCATGCTGTCCCTTTCCAAGGACTGTCCCATCCTGACCACATGCCCAAAGTATGTGAGATGAAGTTTCACCATCCTTGCCTTTAAGGAACACCCTGGTCGCACTTCCTCCAAGACAGCCTTGTATGTATGCTCTTTTGACAACCCATAGCATATTTAACACATTCTTCTCAGAGAGCTGGACAATGCCTAGGGAGGATAGAAGGATTGATGCCTTTGAGCTGTGGTGCTGGAGAAGAGTATTGAATGTACCGTGGACTGTCAAGAAAACAAACAGATTCATCCTGGAGAGGATTAAACCGGGCGGCTCCTTGGAGGCAAGGATTCTTGGGCTTCATCTGACATACTTTGGACATGTTGTGAGGAGGGACCAGTCCTTGGAGAGGGACATCATGCTTGGGAGGGTGGAGGGACAGCGCAGGAGGGAAAGGTCCTCTATGAGGTGGATTGATTCAGTGACTGGGGTAATCGGGGTGGGTGTATTTGAGATAGTGCGATTGGCACAGGACAGCGCAGAGTTTAGGGCTGTTGTACATAGGGTCGCTATGAGTCTCAAGTGACTCGAGGGCACATAGCAACAACAACTTCTCCAACACTACAATTCAAAGGCACAAGATTCTTCCTGTAACCCTTGTTCGTTGTTCCACTTTCAGATGCATTGTTGTGTATTGTCAAGTCACAACCCAGTCATAGCTGACCCTCCACCAGATTTCAGAGGCAGTAAGTTACATGAGAGGAGACTGTCCACCTCCCTCCGACAAAGCAGATGAAGTCAAATCACACTGGCAGCACAATTCCTTTAAAAGACCATGATGGGGCCAGGGAGGAGAGGAGAAAGTGATGTCTTCGATCCGGTGTACCTTAGTCTTTAAACTGATAGCATTGCTCTTTAGCACTTTGGAGAGGTCCCTGACAGATTTTCCCAATGCAATGTGTTTTGTGATTTCTCAGCAACACTGGTGTTGGTTACGGATGCAAGCAAAATGAAATCATTGCATGATGTTGCCTCTTGGTCCAGGGGTGAGGATTTTTGCTTTCTTGATGTCAAAATGTAATTCGTATCGATCTTCTGGAGGAAGTGCTTCAAGTCCTCATCACTTTCAACAAGAGAGGCTGTGTCATCTGCATAACGTAGGCCGTTGATGACTCTTCTGTGGAACAATTTGACTCTATACCACATAGATCACCCTTAGTTGAAATGAACTAAAAATGTAACAGGCTTTTCATTTTGTGAGTGCGTATTTTATTTTATTTTTACAGTGAGTATTTCTGGGAGGTGTGGACGTGGTCCCCACTTGGATTCATTCAATCATCCGACTGGTATTTATTGCGCTCCTGTCTTGAGCCATGCCTCGTGCCAAGTGTGGGGTTATTGCCTGCCCTGCCCTCCCGGAGCTCCACAGGAATGAAGTCAGAGCATGCCACTCCCTTCCCCTGCAAAGTTCTCCATTTTATTCTCACAAAGGCCAGCGTCTTGGCGCTGAACCAGGAGCAAACCTGTATGCCAGGCCCTGTGTAATCCCTGCCTGGACTTCTCCACTCCTTTTCTCATTGTCTTCTCAACTCCAACTGCCCCTTCTGTCCCAGTTCTCCTCCCAGGACATCCTTCCAGGTAATTCTACAGCTGGTGAAGGCTACAGTCTGCCCCCAGCCAGCACCTCTTATCCCCAGCCCTGACCACCTTGTGAAATCATCTGTAATTTCCTTCTTATTTATTCTATTTTCTGCCTTCGCTCTCCCGTCTCACAGAATATAAGTAGGGAGAAAAGCAAGACTCTTTAGCTTGGCTCACAGATGTCAACCAAGCACCTAGAATTGTGCCTGGCATATAGTGGGTGCTCAACAAATATTGGTTGAGTCAATTAAGCAAATAATAACAGAGCTAAGTGTGAAATTACAAATGCAGTAAATGCTGGCTGGAGAGAAGGAGGAGAATTTACTCCCAGCTCCTCCCAGCTCATCAACTCTGTAATTTTACTTTTGTTCTTTGAAACATCATTTGGTGATTAACCTGTGTGACTAGCACCGCTCTTTCTTGTTTTGTTTACTGCTGAGTTTCTCCCATGTCTTGGGCCTCTGGGTGATGCTGTTCAGGACAGACAAGAAGCCCCCCTGAAGCCCTGCAGTATGTGCATTTGCGTCCAGGGCCCAGACTCTCGTCTGTGTCCCTCTGAATGCAGGCAGCAGGGGACCGTGCTGCGACTGGTCACGTATTTGGTCAGGGCACGCCACAGACCTGCTCACGAGGCTGAGATAATGGGATGCCAGAACCATTGTAAAAATACCTAACACAGCAGAAGGGAATCAGAGCAAATTGATGAGATTCTAAGGTCACCAGCCCTTCAGGGAAGCCAGGAAGAGAAGATTCCAGGGCAAGGTCATTACTGTGGAGCGGGCTGGGGAATTGCTGACCTGGGAGCTTGTTCTTGAGGCTGTGCTGTAAGTTAACACTGCAGCCTATGTCCAGAATCCCGGCGGAGATTGTCCCTTCTCCGAGGCAGATGGACACATACACCGGAGGACTAATCTATTTAAAGGAAGGGATGTGACAGAGCCCTAGGAAAAGACAGCCAGCTCAGAGAACAGAGTGTGGCAGCCTTAGTCCACTCATAGAGACCCTTAACTGACCTCACGGATGGGCTAGGAGAGCGGGCCACTGTGTCTAAGGCCCTCTGTCCATTGTTAGCTGCTGGTAGGTGCCATCAAGTCGAGAATGACTCATAGAAACCTAACGAACCATGGATCTGAAACCTGCCCTGTCCTGTGCCATCCTCACAATCTCTGCCACATTTGAGCCCCTTCCTGCAGTCACTGTGACAATCCTGGTTGAGAGTCCTTTCTTTTGCTGACCCTTGACCTTCCCAACCCTGTCCTCTCCAAGGAATGTTGTTGTTATGTGCCATTAAGTCACCTGTGACTTATAGCGACCCTTATGTACAATAGCTCTGAAGCTTGCCCTGTCCTAAGCCAGTCTCACTGACTCTGATACACCTACCCCCATTGTTACTGCCCTAGTTACTGTATCAATCCATCTCATCCAGGGTCTTCCTCTTCTGCACTGTCCCTCCACCCTTCCAAGCATGATGTCCTCCAAGGATAAGTCCCTCCTGGCCGTGTGCCCAAAGTTTGTGAGTTGGAGCTTCAAAATCAAATCCTAGCCTCCAAAGAGAAACTTGGTTTCACCCTCTCCAAGACAGACCTATTTGTTTTCTTGGTGGTCCACGGTATGCTATTCAGTGTTCCTTTCCAACACCACATCTCAAAGGCATCATTTGTTCTTCTATCATCTTTATTCATTGTCCAGCTCCTAGATGCCCAGCAAGTGGTCGGAAAAACCATGGCCTAAATCAGATGCATCTTAGTCCTCAAACTGACATCATTACTCCTCAGTAACGTGGAGCTGTCCATGATGGCAGACTTCCTGGCCATTGAAAATGTCTTGTAAATCCACCAGATGCTCTGCTGAAGAAGGAACAATCGCCTCCTGTACCAGTCAGATTCAATTTGATGGTACACACATAAGAAATAATAAAAAAAAAAGAAAAAGAAAATGTCTTGTGTCTCCTTCACTCACCAGATAGCATTTGGCACCTATCTATTGTAAGATAACTGCCCAGAACCCTGGTTGCATGACCATGTTAACCAGTCTTCGTTCCCTTTCCCAGAAAGGCAAGGATAGGCTAGAGAAGAGAGAGAGAGTCCTCAGGTCCTGGGAAAGGGTTCATCCTGCTTCTGTGGAATTTAAGGCCCCTGCCAGCCATTACTCCTCACCCAAGCTTCTCCTTGGAGGCTAGGATTTTGAAACTCTGTCTCACATACTTTGGATATCTGGCCAGGAAGGACCAGTCCTTGGAGGAGGCCTCATGCTCGGAAGGGTGGAGAGACAGTGGAGGAGAAGAAGACCCCGGATGAGATGCATTCGTACAGTAACTGGGGTGATGGGGGTACGTGTATCAGAATCAGTGAGACTGGCTCAGGACAGGGCACGGTTCAGAGCTGTTGTATGTAGGGTTGCTATGAGTCGCAGGCGAATTGATGGCACATAACAACAACAATACCCATTTTAATCATAGACTCTGTGTGATCAACATAGCTGTAAATTGCTTCAGTGGTATAATTCTTAGGTCACATAAACACTAAAAGCAACGTGGTTCTGTGAAATCTTTCTACGTGGAACCACAACATTATTAATCAATTATTCTCATTTTCCTTTAATTTCTACTCCATTCTTAAAAATGTTTGCCGCAGGTTCATAAACACTAGACACCACCAAAGTCGATAATGTAGCTGAAATACCGGAAGATTTGACAGGATCAATGACATAAAGACGCTGCCATGCTTGCCACAAGTGTTACAATCCAGTGTTACTGTAATCATTTAACAATGACTGAGACACATTAAAAGACTCAAAGAGTAAATCAGCATAGAGTTACATTATCAACCCTGTAGATATATAATAGGGAACACGTAAAGGTAATGAGTTGCACTGTCAACCCAAAAGCACACAGTTTGAATCCACCAGTTGCTTCAGACGAGTAAGATGGACAACCACCTCCCGTCAGGTTTATTCCCTCTGCAAACCTGCTAGAGGGTCAACAAGTCGATGCAGATTTGACTGTACATGTAACAACAAGAAAGCATATTGATATTTGCAAGCTAGGCTTATAAAAATGGTTTTGTTGTTATAACCACAGGGATATTTTTCATATAAGTAGCAAATTTTTGTGGAAACATGGTACAATTTTGGTGTCATGTGTTTTACAGTGTCACCAGGGTGGTCTGTACCCCCTGCCCCACTAGTGGCATTGCTACAGGGGAATTCAAGGCTGTCTGCAAAGTTCTAGAGGGATACTCTCTGGCAGGGATTCCAGGCCATGGAAGGTGCGTGGAGGGATGCCAAGGCACAAGGTGGCACTGGCTGGGTCAGAGCTGGGACGTTCCAGCAGACACGAGACAGGAAGGAGGTCGTAGGCAGCAGCTGAGATCACAGACTCAGGGTCTGGACGCCTCAGAGAAATTGTTGTTAGGTGCCGTTGAGTTGAGTATGACTCATAGCGACCCAGTGACCAACGGCTCTGAGCCCTGTCCTATCCTGTGCCACCCTCATCATCTCTGACACACTTGAACCCATTGCTGCAGTGACCGTGTCAACCCATCTCACTAGGGGTCTTCCTCTCTTACACTGGCCCTCTCCACCTTTCCAAGCTTGATGCCCTTCTCCAAGGACAGGCCCTTCCTAACAACGTACTCAAAGAGATGCCCCACATTTCTCCTGCTGGGAATGAATTCAAGGTGGAATTGCTTGTAGATCTGATGGAGTCACTTCTTTCTCAAGCACTTTCTCTGCATCTGATGTCTCCAGATCCAAGCTTTGATCCTTTAACCTGCTTCCCCGTGAGGCCTCTACCATCCAAACCAGCTCTCTTTCCTGCCTCTTTCAAGCTCTGCCCTCCTATGCTTCCCACTTCTGCCGCTTCCTCCTTCCTGCGTTTATTTCTTCTCCCACCCATCCCTCACTTAATGCGTCACCCGTTCATGAATACCTTCTCCACGCGGCCAGTGAGTGCCCTTGGTGATCCACAATGACTCGGCAGTCTGGGAATGTCCTTTCTTGAACCACAGACATTTTATTTTAACACAGGTGATCTGAGGCCTCAGGCAGCGTGCACAGAAAGATGTTTGCAAGCAGTAGAATGACTGGGGATCGGCTCAGCTCTCCTCTCCTGTTCTCTTCTGCCAGAAACTCAGCTGGAGATCAGCTCTTTGAAATGCACAGCCCAAGCCCAAACGCGAACCCCAGTCCACTGCTGTCAAGCTGGTTCCTGCTGGTAGCAAGCTCCATGGGTTTGCTGATGCTGTGACGCTTGATGGAGACCCTTCATCTTTCTTCCACGAGGTTTCTGGCATCCGCAGACCATGGTCCCTTGTGTTCTCGAAGTACTGCTGCTTCCCCATCGTCATTGGCTGTACATCTTGTTGACTTTACCTCATCTGCCTTCAGTGAGCTTGTGCAGCTCCAGGGCTCTTCCGTGCATAACACAAACTTTCTAGAAAGTGCTGACCATAGGGACATGGGATCCCTGTTGCCTCCTGCTCCCTCTGGATTTAATCTTGGCCCCCCCTTTCCCTCTGTTTTGGGGGCTGGAAATGCTGTCATCTTGCTATTGCAAGTGAAGAATCATCCATGCCCCACAAGCCAGGTACAAGAGAAAAATCTCCCTCCTGGGAGCTTTTTGGGTTGCTCTGTATCCTGAAAAGAGCAAACGAAAAGAGGCTGGTGTCTACATAGGGCTGAGATGGAAACGTCCCTGCTGTGCCCCTGGGCTCTCTCAGGCTCCCCTGAGCCAGGCTGCGCACAGCAGATGAGGCCCTGGACGGAGGTGTGTACTGGAGACCTGAGACTTAGCTACGTGGTGGTAAAGGTGCAGTACATGGTGCTCAGAGACACAACTCAACCCAGCCTGGCAGGCAATGGGGAAGGGCATGCTCTGGCCTCTGGTGAAGAGACCGAGAGCCTGGGCGAGTCCCTTCCTTGTCTCCTGGTCTGAAGCTGGAGGTTGGTAGCAGCACTGACACAGATACAGGTGAGGGCAGGGCCCGAAATATGGCCCTTGGGCTTTCTGGCTTGGCCAGCCCAGCCCAGCCCAACAGGAAGCAGACACTGGGAGACCAGGTTGGGTGGGGAGGGCCTAGTACTCCAAGAAGCCAGTGGGCTCTGTCTCAGGTGAGGCCCAGGCCTAATAATGGTCATGGTTCCTCTCATGCCCAAGGACACTGGTCCTGGGCAAGCCTGGGCTTAAGCTCTCTTGGACTGCCCTTCCAGTGCTATGACCTGGCAAGTAATATACTGGAGCAGGTAGGTACCCCTGAGGGCAGAGCAGCCCACGGACAGCTTGCCTGTCCCTAACCTTGTCTGGGTTACAGAGATATGACTCTGCACAGCCCTGTGGGCATTAGAGTCGGGGGGTCGAGTACACAGGGTCCATTTGTAGTTTCCTACAGTGTAAAAGTGGACCTACTGTTCTCTGCTTCAAACCATTGCTCAATGTCGTCCTGCTAGCCATCGAGACAGCCTGCATCAATGGCCAGGTCTGATTCTGGTCTCCCCCTCCAACTTCACCTCTCACTTTCCCTCCTGTACCAGAGAAATCACTTTCTAGTTCCCTGTGTGCTGTCAACACTGGGCCATGGTACTCAGAGGATTACCCCCGAGTCCTGTTAAAGACCTCTGTGCACTCCACCCACTGCTCTGGAGAAGTGATCCTGGTCTCCACGCAGGTAACCAGCACCTCTGTGGTCTGGCAGCTCCAGCCTCCCACCACCAGCCCCTAGTGCACTGCTGAGGAGTCCCAGGTGCCACATACTTAAGGAAAACCTTGATGATCCCCTTGTCCTGCTGCTTCTCAGTCCTCAGGCCTCCTGCAGTGGTCAGTGTGCATGTCCTCCCTGCTCTGCTCAGCCTTCCTGCTCCTGAAGGGGTCATTGAGCCTAGATGCAGGGCCTTAATCATCCTGGATATTACAGAGCTATCCACACGAAGGCTAAAACCTTGCCTGTTTGTGGTAGGGCGCTCCAAACCCTTGTGTCTCTTTCCTTTGTCCTTTGCCTCCTTGCCTCGGCTTCCCATCACTCAACCTCGTAGCTTCTTTTCATCGCCATCTTTCTGGCTGGAGCACTCTAGGTTGGACCTCTGAGACTAACTTGTCTGTCTCGACTCCCTGAGTTTGTCTCACTTCTGACACTCCTGTTTGGAGCTGGCTGCCTGGTCTGCCACTGTTTTCTGAGATCCTGCACGTCAGTTTCTGGGACTTTCCTGGTCCTGCTTCCTGCCCCTATATCTTCAAAAGTTCAGTGGTCATTTATTTAGTGGTAACCACCACTGTCAGCATTCACTGCTGAGTGAGGCAGCCAGGATGTATGGGGGGACTATCTTGCCTTCCATGATTCCAAGAAGAGGCCTGACTATGAGGCCACGTGACTGTAAGATAGGAATTTGTTTTCATTCCCCAAAAGGATGATCCGACATGCTGTGGAGATAAAAGAAGATTATCATGTATATCACATGCAAGTAAAATCTTGCTGAAGACGCACGCCCATGTTTATTGTGGTTTTGTTCATAATAGTAAAGAGTTAGAAACAACCCAAGTGCCCATCAACAAACGAATGGATAAAGAAGCTGTGGTATATTCACACAATGAAATACTACACTGCATTGAAAAACAAGGAATTCATGAAATATTATACAAAGTGGGTGACCCTGGAGGACATTATGCTGAGTGAAATATCTCAGTCACAAAAAGGACAAATACTGTGTAGTGCCACTGTTGTAAAATGGGACTGATATCGGGGTTAGAGGGAGACAGAGAAATATGGGATAAATTATGTAAACTCCATTGAAGCAGATGAGGGAGAAAACTGTTTAAACGGGATATGTGATTAGGTATTATTGTCATGACAGAAGTCCAGAATGAATGTTGTATAGCAGAGAACTTCTAGAAATTTAAGCTGGATTCAGAAGTGGTCATGGTACAACGAATATTATTGCTGATGTCAGATGGGTCCTGGCTGAAAGCAGAGAACACCAGAAGGATGCTTATCTGTGTTTTATTGATTATGCAAAGGCATTTGACTGGTTGGATCATAACAAATCATGGATAGCATTGAGGAGAATGGGAATCCCAGAACACTTAACAGTGCTTATGTAAAATTTGTGCACAGAGCAAGAAGCAGTTGTCATAACAGAACAATGAAATACTGAATGATTTAAAATCAGAAATGCTGTGTGTCAGGGCTATAGCTTTTCCCCATACCTATTTAATCTGTCTGGTCATTTGAGAAGCTGGACTATGTGAAGCAGAATGTAGTATCAGGATTGGAGGAAGACTCATCAACTATCTATGTTATGCAGATCACACCACTCAACTTGCACGAAGTGAAGACTTGAAATATTTGGCTTCAGAAGATCAAAGACTATAGTCTTCAATATGGGTTACATGACAATGTAAAAAACCCACAACTCCTCATCACTGGTTCAACAGGCAATCACGGTAGATGGAGAAAAAAAATTAATTTGTCAAGGATTTCATTGTACTTAGATCCACAATCAACGCCCATGGTAGCAGCAGTCAAGAAATTGAAAGAAGTGTTGTATTGAAGTCTGCTTTCAAGGACCTCTCCAAAGGCTAAAGGGCAAGATAGCCAGTTTAGAGACTAAGGTGCCTGATCCAAGTCATGGTATTTTCAGTTACTGATAGCACATCTGGAAGTTGGACAATGAATGAGTCAGGAGGACAGAAGAAACAATGTCCTTGAATTGTAATGTTGTGAAGAGTACTCAGTGTCCCAGGGCCTAGCAAAACAACGAACAAATCTTTTTTTTTTCTTCTTCTCCATTTTAAAAAGGAAAATTTATTTCACAAGTTTCACTCAACGCAGTACACCTCAAAAAGGAATCACAACACAATGCATATTTAGAACAAGGCTTCAGAATGTCCTACGGACACCAAGACTGAAATCCTAACGCATTGGTATTGTGTCTCATTTCAATTAACTTAAAACAAAGGGAAGGCTTATATTTATGTGCCCTTACAGATTATTAAATGAAACCAGAATTAACAAACATGCCAAATACCGCAGTTTTAATTGTGGACATCCTATATTTGAGTATTCTCTTTTTAAAAAGCATGTCTTTTTAATGTGTATAAATTGTTGAATGGAAAACCAATTGGTTTCATAAATTTTCACTCAAATCACAATAAAAAGTTAACAGTAACAACAGCAGAAACTTCTGTTAATATGACTAGGTAGTTGATATTTTTGTTTATTCAGTTGATTCCAGTAACCAAGGAATATTTCATGCATATGAGGAAGGGGAAATGCTAAGCTAGATAATTGTGAGGTATCTCAAGGACTTTGGCATCTTCTCAGCTCAACACCACCTAACAGCAAACGAAAATCATGAATGACAATATCAAGATTAAGTCACAATAGAATGTGCTTTTATGATCTTTTCAACAATGCAAGATAAAAAGAAAGCAGATTTAGCACTGACTTACCAGAAAGAGATGTTTATGCTTGTAAAACACTGTTCTGTAATGGTAAATATTTCTCAAACACAGTTTGATTTGTAATGTTTTTGTTTTAACCAGTCAATAAAGTTAGACTACTTATTTAAATTTTTTTTTTTAAAAAAGCATGTCTTTCAACATGCATTCGGTGTCCCACGTAATGTGATATAAGGGCAACAGTTAATGTAATTGAACTGCTTTAAATGAAATACACTTACTGCTTAAGGTACATTCTACTAATAACTTAAGAATAGCTGAAAATAACAGTTTTTTTACTCAGACTTCGTTGTACACCTAGATGAATGTGTCCTGTTCAAAAAACACTCAACCTGCAATCTTTAACAATAATCCTGATTTCCACTTAGAGTAAGCATAAATCACAAGCTGGTATGGTAGAACTGTTAAATGCAAATTTGTTCTGGTTTTTTCTCCTTATGTTGACTAGAGTCAGTGATCAGGATTATTTTCCCATCCACCACTCATACTGGACATACTGGACATTCCTCCCATTCCGTTCACTCCCATAGGTGCGCGGCTTGCACTACTGTAGCAGCTGCTATTCACTGTTCCTTGGCTACGTATGCAACGTTTGATTGAAAACTACTGGAAAAACAACGATGAGATATCATCTCACCCCAGTCAGAATAGCACAATTCAACAGAACAACAAACAGCAAATGCTGGCAAGGTTGTGGAGAAACTAGAACCCTTATTCACTATTGGTGGGAGTATAAAATGGTGCAAGGACTGTGGAAGGCGGTGTGGCGCTTTCTCAAAAAGTTGCAAATAGAGATACCATTTGACCCAGCAATTTGACTACTAGGATTATACCCTAAAGAAACTATAACCTCTACCCAAGCAGATCTATGCACACTCATGTTTATCGCAGCTTTGTTCACAATAGCAAAGAGCTGGAAACAACCTAAGTGCCCATCAACAAAGGAATGGATAGAGACACTGTGGTATATTCACACAATGGAATATGATGCTGCATTGAAAAAGAAGGATCTCATGCAATATTATTCAAAATGGGTGACCCTGAAGGACATTATGCTGAGTGAAGTATCTCAGTCACAAAAGGATAAATACTGCATAGTGCCACTGTTGTAAAATGGGACTGACGTTGGGGTTGGGGGGAGACTGAGAAAGATGGGTTCAATACTGTATACTGCATTGAAACAGATGAGGGAGAGAACTGTTTAAAAGGGATGTGTGATTAGGTATTACTGTCATG